>NW_025766259.1:1200000-1506757 GCF_003918875.1 Haliotis rubra
CGTGATAACCATAACATCTCATAGCATCTTCTTTAACAGGGCTGTAGCTAGAGGGCGTGAGATGCTGGCAAGGGAATACGTGAGAATGCAACTAATTTATCTGAGGAAACTGAGTAAATATTATATTCATCTTAAAACTAGTTGCATTGCACGGGACCGCTGGACTATTATGTTGAGATGTTCAACAGCGAATTCTTTTTGTGTGCTGTGTAAATAGTTATTAAACCCAAGAAAGAGCAATATAATCCTAGCATCTATGGTGTGTTTGACCGAATTTGTTGATATATTATATGCAAACTTTAACTTTATCGAGCCGTGAAAGTTATTGAAGACAGCATAAAAGATTATATATTTTTAACGCTTTTCAAGATCCACAGTATTGTGAGTATCTGTCAATAGACATAAAATTTAGAATACATCTTATGTCTCATATGTTGGGAACTGTAGTGATTATTCTCACAAAGATATGTTTTATTCGCGATGATATACTAGTCATCATCACTGCTTCCATTTTGTATTACCGTTATTGTCATAGTCTTCTTAATCAATAAACATATTGTAAGTGTGATGACTACATCCGAAGTTACAATTCAGAATATATTCACTCTATATTCAAGCGTGATCATATATATTTCGCTAGTGTTGTCTGATTTTCTTACTGACACTGTAGTATGTGCACACATACTGTGTGTTTGTTTGATATACAACAAAGTCGTGGAGTTGTCAGGCTGTTTAATTTAGAAGGGAAAACAGCAGTTTCAATTTCCTCATTGTGCTTGATATCATCCAGACACAATTAGCCATTTTATTTCTAAGCATGCATTAAGGACTCTTTAACTTTTTGTAAAATGTTTAGCTGTTATCCTGAAATGTCCTTCAACATGAAGTACATGTTTAAACTTGAATGAATATACTGTTTTGCCATCTAATTAATCAATCGAAGTATTACAGCACACGTGACTAGAAGACAACCCCCCCACACACACACACATCACCCAAAAGACTAAAATCCATTCACTCATCATCCAACTTACCAAAACTACCCATCCACTCATCGTCCGCCTATTCATATATGCGTCCACCATCTAAAAGTCACCCACTAATGATCCATCTATTGACCATCCCTCCGCCCATCAATTCATCAATCCTACCACTAATCAATAACCAGCCTACCAAAAACTCTGCCACAAGCCATTCCTCTTTCATCGTCCACACACACACTCACTCACACGAATAGCTCCTCCATTCCTGTCTACGAGTCTGTTTCTCTGTCCCAATCTCCATCAACATCGCAATGCATGTGTGTTACCGTTACTAAGATATTCATCAGGTTATACACAATCCAGTCATCCTTAATACGAACTTTGCATGAATCGGACATTACTATATGCGTTAAAATGTCAAAATGTTTTATTCATCCTCCAATTTGCTCATACAAGGATTTCATGCATAACAGTTATACGTGTCTCATCAAGACATTAAAACACGTCGAGATGCAAACATAGACACTCAATGGTTGTCAGTATAGTGAGAGCCACAACTCCACCGTGGATGTACGGCGCTGAACGCAGTTTCACTAGTGGAGCCAGTTACGGGGTTAGACAAGGGTATGTTTCACTCCCTTGCCTGTCTGGGTTCTCGCACCCTAACATCCCGTTCTCTCTTCTGGATAAAGAGGGAAGATAAAGGACTAGGTCTGACATAGCGGAGGGAGTTATATGTTCTCAGTCATCAAAACAAACTTTCTTTCACGTACGTTACGATTCGAAGATGAAAAGGCGTGGTAAAATTTCGTGCGTCCTATTCAGGTACAGTCATGTGCAAACATCGGTTTCCTCAATGCCACACATGGGGCGTCCTTCTGTACATTCACATGATTATGTCAGCGGTCCATATAAGGAAATATATCCTTATGATTTGGCCCGCATATTCTAAATTGAAATTGGGGATTTCTTTCTTTTTCCTGTTTCAATGCTTATAAGTTCTTGGCTATCCTGGAATTGGATTAAAACGTTATCCAACAAAATTTTGTCCATTTTTTTGGAAGTCTAGTTCCGTATAATTTTCATTGGTTCTCCTCTCTGAATCGTGTTTAATCACGTGGTTCGTCCACATGGCCAATCACATACTATCTTATGAAAGATCATGGGACATTCTTAACTCACGCCTATCAACACCGTTGTATAATCATTTACCGCACTATGGTGTGTATATCCCCCAAATATTGCATGAATCCCAATCTCTCAAAAATGTTATCTTAAAAACCCAAAAATATTTCATAATTCGATTTTGTTCACTTTTTGGGGTTAGTTAACGACAAGAAAAAACACCGAAGTGCGTTGCCACTTCATATTTTCATTCAACACCGAGTTCATCCAAAAACGTTATCTTCAAATTTCCATCAAATTGGACGAAATAGAATTGACGCATGTTACGGTAAAAAACATCCTTCTTACATGGAACACGTACACAATACAGTCTTTGTTAGCGTATATTTTTTTCTACCCGTGCTACCGCAGTGACTGTAATGAATTTGATAAATATCTCGATAAAATTCACAGATACTCCTTCAGTGACCCTGGGAAGGTACCCCCCATACCTTTCCATTATTGCAACACAAAAACATTCAGATGGGGCATTCTCTTCAGACAGCAGCCCATAGATGGAGAAAAAGCGATGTAATTTCACTTGTCGGTTTAAGTCAGCAGGAGGCGATAGGCGAACCAACTGCACCTAACGGTTGCCAGTCACCCATCCTTCTCAGGCTGTGCGACTCGTGGAAACCATTATACAGGAAAGAAAAAATGCCTCATTATAAGCTACCCTGGAGTTCGACACAGAACGGTTTTCCTTCCAGCGTCCCTGAAAATGGTTGAACAAATTAAGAGTGTAGCAACGGGTGGGATCCTTTTCTCGAATTCCGACTCACGGAGGCCGGATTGGCTGGGTTTTAACGCCGAGAAAAAATATAGAACACTTGTTGCGGATGAATGTTCGGGAACAATGCAGTGTTTGTGTGATGTCTTTCTGCGATACTCCATATGGAATTGATGGAGGTTTAAACGACCCATTTGGAAACAAAGGATTAGGAGCTCGTTTGAAGAAACGTTGCTTTTTATTCTTGTGTACGTTTTATAGTTTTATTATTGTCATTAAAGATATTTGGGTCTTTTTATCTACACAGAATACGTAAAAACACATTTTGTTTTGTAATGAAATTATTAGCGGTATGTGAATCTTTTTTTGCGAATCTTTATATAGAATGCTGTCACAGCGTCAGTGGGGCGGTGAGATAGCCTAATGTTTAAAGCGTTCGCTCGTCACGCTGAGGACCCGGGTTCGATTCCTCACCTTGGTACAATGTGTGAAGCCCATATCTGGTGTCCACAGCCAGGATATGGCTGGAATATTGCTAAAAGCGACGTACAACTAAACTCACTCACTCACTCTTAATCCATGGGGTTTAAATGTAAGGTATCGCCGATTCACGATTTACACATTTCGCCATAAATGTCTCTGCTCGATCAACTGTCTCCATTCTCTTAAGCACACGATTGTTGAATGTTTGACATTTATGGAAGTAATTCGCGGTTTTGAAAATACTTGCCTTCTTTACATCTCAAATTGTAAGTCGGCAGGTGAAACCCTAGCGTGGATTACAAGTGTGCCAATAATGAGGGTGTTAAAGGTTGAGAGACATTTTCCTTGAGGACAGCTGGAATTACACGGAAGTAATACTGAAAGCTCCACTTTCATTCTTACTCTCGCAAACTGTTCCGCCACCCATTAGAACCTACGTTTAAACATTTCTTCTGTCAAACAGTAGAACCTATACACTCACACGGTGTTCTGTCACACACTAGAACTCTACTCACATATGCTTCTGTCACCCAGTAGAACTACACTCGTACTTTGTTCTGTCACACAGTAGAATATACACTCACAAATTGTTCTGTCACCTAGTAGAGCTACCTTCACACATTGTTCTGTCACCCAGTAGAACTACCCTCACTTATGCTTCTGTCACCCAGTAGAATATACACTCACAAATTGTTCTGTCACCCAGTAGAACTCTACTCACACATTGTTCTGTCACACAGTAGAATATACACTCACACATTGTTCTGTCACACAATAGAACTACCCTCACACATTGTTCTGTCACACAGTAGAATATACACTCACACATTGTTCTGTCACACAGAAGAACTACCCTCAGACATTGTTCTGTCACACAGTAGAATATACACTCACACATTGTTCTGTCACACAATAGAACTACGCTCACACATTGTTCTGTCACCCAGTAGAACTACCCTCACACATTGTTCTGTCACACAATAGAACTACCCTCACCCACTGTTCTGTCACACAGTAGAACTACCTTCACACATTGTTCTGTCACCCAGTAGAACTACCCTCACACATTGTTATGTAACACAGTAGAATATACACTCACACATTGTTCTGTCACCCTGTAGAACTACCCTCACACATTGTTCTGTGTCTACCCATTGTAGAAGACACTACCCCTCACACATTGTTCGGTCACATTGTTCAGTCACACAGTAAACTCACCCCCTCACACATTGTTCTGTCACCAGGTAGAACAACCCTCACACATTGTTCTGTCACACAGTAGAACACAAATTGTTCTGGCCTCAGACATTGTTCTGTCACACAGTAGAATATACACTCACACATTGTTCTGTCACCCAGTAGAACTACCCTCACACATTGTTCTGTCACACAGTAGAACTACCTTCCTCACACATTGTTCTGTCACACAATAGAACTACCCTCACACATTGTTCTGTCACACAGTAGAACTACTACCCTCACACATTGTTCTGTCACACAGTAGAACTAGAACTTCCTCACACATTGTTCGGTCACCCTGTAGAACTACCCTCACACATTGTTCTGTCACCCAGTAGAACTACCCTCACACATTGTTCTGTCACCCTGTAGAAACTACCCTCACACATTGTTCGGTCATACACTCCTGTAGAACTACCCTACCCTCACACATTGTTCTGTCACCCAATAGGAACTACACATTGTTCCTCACACATTGTTCTGTCACCCAGTAGAAACTACACCTCACACATTGTTCTGTCACACCAGTAGAGAACTACCCTCACACATTGTTCTGTCACACAGTAGAACTACCCTCACACATTGTTCTGTCACCCAGTAGAACTACCCTCACACATTGTTCTGTCACCCAGTAGAACTACCCTCACACATTGTTCTGTCACCCAGTCTACCCAGTACCCTCACACATTGTTCAGAACTACTACCCTCACACATTGTTCTGTCACACATTGTTCTGTCACCCAGTACAACTACCCTCACACATTGTTCTGTCACACAGTAGAACTACCCTCACACATTGTTCTGTCCCACAATAGAACTACCCTTACACATTGTTCTGTCACACAGTACAATATACCCTCACAAATTGTTCTGGCACCCATAAGAACTACCCTCACACATTGTTCTGTCACACAGTACAATATACACTCACACATTGTTCTGTCACCCAGTAGAACTACCCTCACACATTGTTCTGTCACACAGTAGAATATACACTCCAGTAAGAACTACACTCACACATTGTTCTGTCACCCAGAAGAAATACCCTCACACATTGTTCTGTCACACAGTACAATATACACTCACACATTGTTCTGTCACACAGTAGAACTACCCTAACACATTGTTCTGTCACCCAGTAGAACTACCCTCACACATTGTTCTGTCACACAGTAGAATATACACTCACACATTGTTCTGTCACACAATCGAACTACGCTCACACATTGTTCTGTCACACAGTAGAATATACACTCACACATATGCTTCTGTCACACAGTAGAATATACACTCACACATTGTTCTGTCACCCAGTAGAACTGCCCTCACACATTGTTCTGTCACCCAGTAGAACTACCTTCACACATTGTTCTGTCACCCAGAAGAATATACACTCACAAATTGTTCTGTCACCAGGTAGAACCACCCTCACACATTGTTCTGTAACCCAGTACAACTACCCTCACACATTGTTCTGTCACACAGTAGAACTACCCTCACACATTGTTCTGTCACACAGTAGAACTACCCTCACATATGCTTCTGTCACCCAGTAGAACTACCCTCACACATTGTTCTGTCACATAATAGAACTACCCTCACACATTGTTCTGTCAGACAGTAAAACTACCCTCATATATGCTTCTGTCACACAATAGAACTACCCTCACATATGCTTCTGTCAACCAGTAGAACTACTCTCACACATTGTTCTATCACCCAGTAGAACTACATTCACACATTCTTCTGTCACCTAGCAGAACCTAAGGTCTCTGTTGATGTTTGTACCACGACATTGTCCACCAAACAGCATTCTCATGTATCTGAAAATGCCTTAGTACGGCGATAACATCACAGTTAAACACTCTGTACGCTGGTGTACCGTTAGAATGGCGGAAACTAGCCTCACCACCTTTGACTTTGAATCATTACAACAGGGGGGATTTCCACATAGGGTTTTAACTTCTAGTGTGTGAGTGCTAGCATTTAGGGGTAGGTGTGTTCCCGCAGTGTCTATTTCCATGTGTAAAAAGTGTAATGAAATTTGAACAGGTTGTTGGCGATTGTTTTCCCGTGTGGTCAATGACGGGTGGGACATGGCCTGAGCAGTGACACCTGACCGCACCTTTCACAGTATAAAACTGTCGCCTTAAGATCCATGATATATCTGAGTCGGTTTCCAACATCAGCGAAACAAGACCTTATAATATGGCAAGCAACTCTCAGCATCAGACAGCAGACATCCGAATAGTTAGCACCCAACTCTCGACACCATACAACAGGCAAGTAATATTTAACATCATACAACAGGTATCTCAGCATATAGCAAGTAATATTTAACATCACACAACAGGCATCTCAGCATTTAGCGAGTAATATTTAACATCATACAACAGGCATCTCAGCATTTAGCAAGTAATATTTAACATCACACAACAGGCATCTCAGCATTTAGCAAGTAATATTTAACATCATACAACAGGCATCTCAGCATATAGCAAGTAATATTCAACATCATACAGCAGGCATATCAGCATTTAGCGAGTAATATTTAACATCACACAACAGGCATCTCAGCATTTAGCGAGTAATATTTAACATCATACAAAAAAATTCCAGCATTTAGCAAGTAATATTCAACATTTTACAAAAGAAACTCACAGCATTTGGCAAGTAATATTCAACATCCTACAACAGAAAAAGTATTTAGCAACCAGCTCATAACATCATCGGACAAGTGACATCCACCTATGAAGAATTCATTTCTGTAACATCCAACCGTACATCCATTAATTACAATGCCATGTTACCGCAGGTCCATTAAGGACTTGGTTGAATCATCCAAGCAGCAGTAGCTTTTACACTTACAAGAGTTAACAGGTTCAACATTCCTGTATGATTTTATATGTGTTTCCGTGCTGCCATGACGATAAACACTGGGCTGACAGATGATTAACTTGTTGCCATCCATCTGAACAATCTTCATATTGTGTTGTATGCTGTGGTTGTAAGGGAGTGAAACTTTCATCCTGACATTCCGTACGCCCAATGCAAATGATGATAGTTAGCTGAACTAAGGTGATGACGAAGAGATTCAGAATAGTCATAGTTATAGCTCTGTGACTGTCAACTCGCCCCTGCTCTTTAGCACAACATGTAGTTTACTCCGATGGTGACAAAAGGTGATTTCATCACTTAAAAAATTAATCGTGTTGCTTGTCGACATGGCTAGAAACTACTAACACTCAACGTATGACTGATGTCATTATGTATTATCAGTCACACACTGAGCATTAGTACAATAACCGTGAGTCAGAAGTCATATGATATAATGTATAACATATTTGTCCAGGTTATTAATTATTAGTATGGGGTAGCCTAATGGTTAAAGCGTTCGCTCGTCACGACGAAGACCCAGGTTTGATTCCCCACATGGGTACAATGGTCGAATCTCATTTCTGGTGTCCCTCGCCGTGATATTGCTGGAATATTTGCTAACTAAAACGCATTCATTGTTATTCCTTGGCTCTTGTAGGGACAAACGATACGGTTTCGTAATTTAAGGTTAATTTAAAAAAAGGATGTTCTTAAAGGGTTATATCTGTATTTGATGGTCAGACTCGCTGACTTTGTTGACACAAGTCATCGTATCCTAATTGTGTAGATCGATGCTCATGCTATTGATCACCGGATTGTTTGATTCAGACCCGTTACTTTCAGACTGCCGCCACATAGCTGGAATATTGCTGAGTACGACGTTAAACAAGAAACAAACAAACAAACATACATACAGAAATCCATTCAATATGTGAACGTCTGTTCACCACCCGAAACAAATGTAAAGTCTGGACACATTAGTGTAAATGCAACAGTTTCTTTCGAGATTTCTACCTCAGGATGACTACCACACACTCTCTACTGCTCACAGCCGTGAAATGAGAGGGCGTGGTCCTTATCAAGCGGCTACGGTTACGTCTGAGACAGTGACGGCAACGTGAAACCTGTTATCTCCGTCAAGGGGGGACAACCTTGGACTATCAGGTGGCACTCTTCTTCGACACACGTTTTGGGTTCAATGCCTCAAGCGTATGATTGGCAGGCGCCAGGTAGATACATCTGGCTTTGTGACCTGCGTTCGGATCTATTTCAGGATCAAAAGGGTGGATAGAAAGGGTGGTTAACACAAGGATCGGGTGTCTGTGGGGGCTGGTTAGACCCACCTTTATACCTCCACATATGCCTGGTAACTTCACGCATAGTTAGGCGATTATTGTCATGTCATTTGGACGTCACTGATGAGGGTCCTTTCGGGTAATAATCACATGTTATTTTACCACGTATATTGTTTCTGTGTGTTAATTCTAATTTGTTGGAAATGCCTCCATAGATCCAGTTTATTCTTTCAATCATGCACCCACGAAAAAATCCATTAACAATCCAACCAAAATTCACCCACTCACCCATATATCAATTCATCCATCCAACCGACCAACTTGTCATCCATCCATCCATCCATCCATCCATCCATCCATCCATCCATCCATCCATCCATCCATCCATCCATCATCCATCGTCCACCCATCCATTCATCAATCCATCCAAGGACCTACTTGTCATCCATCCATCCGTCCGTCCGTCCATCCATCCACCCTCCCATCCATCCATCAATCCATGCAAGGACCTACTTGTAATCCACCCATCCTTACATCCATCCAACCAACCATCTAAACATCATTCCAACCATCCATTTGTGAATGTATATCGCATTCATTTATCTACATATGTCTATTTTCAAAGAAGAAACACATACCCAACGTTGACATTATCAGCTTTGGTACGCAAAATTGCTTCTTAAGAAAGTTCCTATTATTCCATGTCTCCATATGGAACATCTGAATAATACTCAATTTCTGACAAAGTTGAAAAACAAAACAAAAGTCCTGTACATAATGCATTTTACAGACAAAGCTATCATTTGAATCATTTTCTCTTCAAGAGCCTTCACAAATAGAGACAGATGGTGTTGAAATAGCTATTATAGTACAGCAAGTTAAACAATAACTATTATTATTGAAGTCTGGCTAGATGAAAAGTGACCTCTGGCCATCTCGGCAGATATAGTGTACATCTGGCAAGCAACACAGGTCATCCAACGTGCGTTTGGGTCAGTAAGCTGATCGCTCAAATTCTTACTTCCAAGCTTAATTAATTATTTACATACAAATGCCTGTATCATAACATTCTCAATCACGACCTCTTGGGAGGAAGTTTGCAAATCATCAATAGATGTGCATGAATATTTAATAACAAACTGGAGGTTACAGACCTCGACATATGCCAGATGAAAATATAACACTTTTTAAACGAAGCATAAAATTAAATTATTCACATTCTGTCACAACACTTTCGAAACGAACGCTACTTAAAATTTACGGCTGTTGTAAACGTTTACAAATCATAAGCGAAAAAACAAGATAGCTATGAATTGTATTCTTTACTTAAAGCGTATGCTTTCATTATAATGGACTTAAGACATTAATACTGCTGTAATTAACTTTTTGTTTAGTCAGATTTAGGCAATTAAGGGATAAGATGTTAAGCAGATGGAACGTTTGATTCCGTTCAGATATCCCGCAATGGGAATGGTTAAAAGGAATTATTTTTCATTCGCTGCTTCTGGTTGACTTACGTGTATCACTCAATCCACGTTCATTGACCACGCATGTAAGTATTTTTCGAATATGGTGTCAGTATTTCTTTAGCCAGTCATATACGTTGTGTGAGAGCAGTATGCGAAGTAGCCTCTGGCCCGTTAACCCGTGGCTAGTTAATATCCAGTCGGGGCAGTAAATATCCAGAGTCCCTGGCCCGACTGGCTAGTGATTTTGCAAGGGGTAATTTTTTAAATATATCACTCTCTCCGACTTGTTAAGTTTAATACACTATTAAATCATGCAAGATTATGGCCTGATAAATGATGGTATTTTACCTTTTTGTGATGTTTTGCTTAGTTTCTACATTCAAATTTTGGGCTAGTGAATTACTTTGTGGACTAGTAACTTTCAGGCACAGGTAGCCCAACTGTCAAGCAATATTTGGAAACTATTTCGCACACTGTGTGAGAGTAGACTCTTGGGTTTAATAATTCAAACAAAAAATAATGATCTTTTGAGCATATAGCCAGGGATTTGAGGACCCTCAGAGGCGCTAAATAAACCTCATCCCTATACAGAAGGCGGACTCCGAGCTGCTCATCACCCTCCCATCTCACACCCTCGTCACACCCCTCCACGCAACTCACCTGTAGAAATTAATTATTAACATCCAGGATAAACACTTAACGCGTTTGCGGTTTACAATTCACGCATGGAGTTTTGTACAACTTCTTTGTAATCTTTACGTGCGTAGAAGTCACTCCTCGTCTTCATTCGAGCTGCAACGTGGTCTTTGCCGAAAGAAAAATAAGTTTTTTTAATCTTATTATTGGCCAGGCATGGCTTAAACGTTTTTTCAAAGTGTTTCCTAACACTGTACTTTTGACAAAAACATTAATAATTCCACAATTATATTTTGAGAATTTTATATTTTGACTGGTCGGCTTGAAGAATCGAAAGTAAGCCGCTACATCATCCCGCACATCACTGCGAAAGAAAATATGAATTCAACAGAGCATTGCAATGGTATGCACTTTGAAATAGGGATTCTCCCTCTTTGAAAGTAGTACATAACGCTACGGCTCCAAAATAACTCAGATTAAATGTGGCAATATATTTAAGTCGTAAAACATGACGAAAATGTAATAAAAAGAGTTTTGGAACGTTCAGTATGATACATAGGCCTGGCATATTGTGCAAGTCATGTACTGTGACATACGCTCACAATGATTATACGTTCAGTATGATACATAGGCCTGGCATATTGTGCTAGTCATGTACTGTGACATACGCTCACAATGATTATACGTTCAGTATGATACATAGGCCTGGCATATTGTGCTAGTGCATGTACTGTGACATACGCTCACAATGATTATACGTTCAGTATGATGGCATAGGCCTGGCATATGTGCTAGTCATATGTGCTGTGACATACGCTCACAATGATGATATACGTTCAGTATGATATATTGTGCTATGATACGTATTGTACGGTGATGCCGCTCACAATGTCTCACATGGACATGCAGCTCGCTGATTATAGTCACGTGACATACGCTCACAATGATTATACGATATGATACATAGGCCTGGCATATTGTGCTAGTCATGTACTGTGACATACGCTCACAATGATTATACGTTCAGTATGATACATAGGCCTGGCATTATTGCTAGTTATGTACTGTGACATACGCTCACAATGATTATATTGTGCGTTGCCTGGCATGTGACATAGTATCAGTATGATACATAGGCCTGGCATATGTGCTGTCGTGTAGTCGTGTACTGTGACATACGCTCACAATGATTATACGTTCAGTATGATACATAGGCCTGGCATATTGTGCTAGTCATGTACTGTGACATACGCTCACAATGATTATACGTTTAGTATGATACATAGGCCTGGCATATTGTGCTAGTCATGTGTACTGTGACATACGCTCACAATGATTATACGTTCAGTATGATACATAGGCCTGGCATATTGTGCTAGTCATGTACTGTGACATACGCTCACAATGATTATACGTTCAGTATGATACATAGGCCTGGCATATTGTGCTAGTCATGTACTGTGACATACGCTCACAATGATTATACGTTCAGTATGATACATAGGCCTGGCATATTGTGCTAGTCATGTACTGTGACATACGCTCACAATGATTATACGTTCAGTATGATACATAGGCCTGGCATATTGTGCTAGTCATGTACTGTGACATACGCTCACAATGATTATACGTTCAGTATGATACATGGCCTGCATATTGTATTATTGTGCTAGTCATGTACTGTGACATACGCTCACAATGATTATACGTTCAGTATGATACATAGGCCTGGCATATTGTGCCTGTTATGTACTGTGACATACGCTCACAATGATTATACGTTCAGTATGATACATAGGCCTGGCATATTGTGCTAGTCATGTACTGTGACATACGCTCACAATGATTATACGTTCAGTATGATACATAGGCCTGGCATATTGTGCTAGTCATGTACTGTGACATACGCTCACAATGATTATACGTTCAGTATGATACATAGGGCTGGCATATTGTGCTAGTCATGTACTGGCGTGACATACGCTCACAATGATTATACGTTCAGTATGATACATAGGCCTGGCATATTGTGCCTGTCATGTACTGTGACATACGCTCACAATGATTATACGTTCAGTATGATACATAGGCCTGGCATATTATTATTGTGCTAGTCATGTACTGTGACATACGCTCACAATGATTATACGTTCAGTATGATACATAGGCCTGGCATATTGTGCTAGTCATGTACTGTGACATACGCTCACAATGATTATACGTTCAGTATGATACATAGGCCTGGCATATTGTGCTAGTCATGTACTGTGACATACGCTCACAATGATTATACGTTCAGTATGATACATAGGCCTGGCATATTGTGCTAGTCATGTACTGTGACATACGCTCACAATGATTATACGTTCAGTATGATACATAGGCCTGGCATATTGTGTGCTAGTCGTGTACTGTGACATACGCTCACAATGATTATACGTTCAGTATGATACATAGGCCTGGCATATTGTGCTAGTCATGTACTGTGACATACGCTCACAATGATTATACGTTCAGTATGATACATAGGCCTGGCATATTGTGCTAGTCATGTACTGTGACATACGCTCACAATGATTATACGTTCAGTATGATACATAGGCCTGGCATATTATTGCTAGTCATGTACTGTGACATACGCTCACAATGATTATACGTTCAGTATGATACATAGGCCTGGCATATTGTGCTAGTCATGTACTGTGACATACGCTCACAATGATTATACGTTCAGTATGATACATAGGCCTGGCATATTGTGCTAGTCATGTACTGTGACATACGCTCACAATGATTATACGTTCAGTATGATACATAGGCCTGGCATATTGTGCCTGTCATGTACTAGTGTGACATACGCTCACAATGATTATACGTTCAGTATGATACTGGACTATTGTGCTAGTCATGTACTGTGACATACGCTCACAATGATTATACTTCTCATCTGTAAAACGGTCTGACGTCATAGTATCGAGGAATACTTTTTAAAAATACAGAGTAATGTTTCCTTGTTTCTCCTTAGGATTTAATATTACTCACGGTATGTCTACCACGTGATGTTGCTGTTTATAGCTCGGCTTCTGTTTCGAATGGAATTATTTTAACAAATTTACATTTGAAAACTTTCAGTCGAAAACAAAGTAGGTTGATCTTGTAATCTGGTACTCCAGCATGGTATGAAAATGTTCATAAATTACCCACACATGTAACTCATTAAATTACCCACACATGTAACTCCTTAAACCGTATGATGAGCGCTATTCACCACATCTGTATTATTACTGTATTCACATGACATCTTTCATATACAGCAGAAACGTATCATTTGTGGATGAATTCTTCATTTGTTCAAGACAAACAGTTCGCTCTAGCCCGATGTATAGAATAATAAAGTACAGTTTTACCGTGAACTGTTATAGTTAAAGGGGAGAACGCTTGCGTCCTGATTTGTAAATGAGTTGTTATGAAGGGTATTTGCAATAAATGTTTCTGTAGTCGGTTTTATTTTAGCTTGTAAAATGTACAAGTGAATAATTGATTTGCCTTTACGTGTGTTTGTGAGACAGGATATGCTTACATTTCCCCATGTGGGGAATCGATCCCGGGTTTTCGGCGTGACGAGCGAACGCTATAACCACTAGGATACCGCACGCACGCACTCACGCACGCACGCACGCACGCACACACACACACACACACACACACACACACACACACACACACACACACACATACATACATACATACATACATACATACATACATACATACATACATACATACATACATACATACATACATACATACATACATACATACATACATATATTTGTATAGCGCCAATGTCCAGCTCAGCTGCTCAAAGGCGCTTTGTTTTCCTTCGATCATTGGATGCCAATCTCAACGCCGCATTTTATTTTCAAGCTCAACTCCTCGGGGGATCATACAACTCTTGCAGCCATTAGGCGCACCAAGTTAATGTGGCATTCCCATCCTTACGAGGTACCCATTCACAGCTGGGTGGACTGGGACACATAGTCACAGTACTTTGTCCAAGTTCACTGCACGCTGCTGTACCCGTATTGGTGTTTGCACGTATTCATGTGGCCATCATCTGGTCATTTAAGGATATATTCGGATATGTTGATTCGATAAGAGTTTTTCTTATTCTTATTGTTACTATTATTATTATTATCATCATCATCATCACCATCATCATCATTATAAAGAGTTGGCACTCTCTGAGTCAACAAATGCTTATGGCTTATGTTTATGTACCAAACCCTTTATTGATACAAACCCGTATGCTATGTCTCCAAAATGCCCATTAAAGAAGGCGGTTTCAAACCTTCCCGTCGTCAATACACATGTTAATACTACATAAAGCTGTATGATAAATGAGCTTTAATTGTTGAAATGTCAAAGGAATATAATATAAAACAGATCCTACCTTTGTGTGATTTAAGCAGTGGAATGAATAGTTTTCGTATCTGTTTCCATGATGAACACTCCTAACCATTTAAAATATGTGTGTAATGTGTTGGTGAAAAATTAATCTTTCGCCTTTCACGAAAACAAGGTGAGATCACCGAGCCCACAAAGACTTATATGTAAATCTTACGGCTGCGGGATTAATGTGCCACTGAGGTGTAAGGCTATACTAACCGACGATATAACTTACAAATGTGCCGACCACCACACCATTGTTGTGGGCCTTACAACATCATAATGTGACGAGCGTCTTTATTACATATTTCAAACAGATTTACCTGACTTTAACGATTACGATTAAGGCTGGATTTCAACCTGAAACCGGCCTTCTAACGCTGACGCACAGCTGTGGTAGCATTGAATATTGTCTACATTACAAAGCGGTTCTTGTGTTCTCCGGGTGTAACTATTAGAAGGAATACTCTTTAGATGATTCTCTGAAACTGGACTAAAAAATCCCCAAATTGTGTTTGTTTGTTGTTTAACGCCGCACCCATGAACATCCCAGTTATAGGGCTGTAAATAATCGAGTCTGGACGATCCAGTGATCAACACCATGAGCATCGATCTACACAGTTGGGATATAATGATATGTGTCAACCACCCACACGACCACCCGGTCCCGTTGGCTTGGCTTTCTGAAGACCAATTCTAACCCCGTTCTTCACTCGTCCCAAAGTTTTGAGAAATATTAGTTTCTAGTTATAGCCATAAGATAATCATCAATCGGAATAATTTGGCTTTGTCCGTGCCATACCCATCCTCTCAGCTTCCCCTATGGGGTAGGCGTCTGACACGTATAGAGTTTCGGGATTTACTCCCCTTTACTCTGCCAGGGCCGAGATGTAATTGATGCTGTGGGAAAGCAAATTCATTCACTCACTCCAGATGACACACTCTTGATTTCGTACAAAAATAATCGTTTATGCATTATATATTCTAGATCCCATGTATTAAGAATGTTCGAACTAAAATATGCCTTCTTTACATTTTCTGCACAGGAAAAATGCATGTACCGCCGTAAACATAATTATCTTCATTCAACAACCTATAATGTTAACGCCTTAGAGCGTTGGAACGACAACATTGTGTGAATCTGTGCATCTTGTCGATTAAGCAGTGGTTTATTGTGTTGAGTAGACTTGCACCTAGTCCCTGAATATATATAGTTTTGATTGAAACAAATAAACTCATTTAAATTGAAAAGGAGCCCCAGTGAGTTGGGAGATTCAGGGACTTATAACATCTACATTGGGACCACTCATGCTGGGGTCCTTACCAATTAGAAGTCACATCTTACAACCATCAGATAACGGTTTAAGTGAGAGGCATACTTATTGGCCATCGTGTTAAGCCCTGTCCCATCTCCATGGGATCTGACCAGAGTGCTGCCCTGAACTGGGGAAATCTAGACTTGCTTCATTTAGGGCTTTAACATTGAAGACTAGGCAGTGTAAGGAAAATAATGCGGTTCAGGGACTGTGAGACAGACTATGTGCTGAGATCCCAGGGTGTAAACGCCTACTTTAATACAGGACCGAACAAAGCCATCCAGTGTAACACATTTGCATAGAAGACAGGGTATCTGGTCCCATAACAATGTTGCACCACACAAATCCCCAGTCAAAGACTTTTATGCGCTGTGATCCTGTATCAACAAGACACATGACATCGCATGTGTGTAAAGGACATAACATTTCTATTACAAAGAGCAGCGGCGTGTTTGTCTTGCTTGGAACATGCACAAGAAATCCAACTTAATCCTGCTTTATGTGTGACACTGTCCTCACCGAAAGCATGGTACCGGTTACATTCATGTGCGCCGTGGTAAATGAAATAAAAAGCTTTGTTGTTGATAATTTGCCCTCACTTAAACGTCTTCCTTCTGTAGGTGTCTTAAGTGGGTAACACTATACCATGCAGGGAGCAAGAAGAGCATTATTATAAAGGGCAGACTCTCATCAAAAGGATTAACATCACAAAGCTGAAAACGCTGAATACATCATCATACATGTATTTAAGTTTTAAAAGCTCCCTTCATAGCTTGTTTATCTCATTTCAGATGACACAAAAGGAGAAAAGGCTCTGGCTGTACCTGTGAAGAAACCGCGCAATTACGCCGAGGTTACCTCTCCTGCAAGACCTGAAACAATTACATCTAATATCTTCCAGTTCCCACCACGACTCAACCATCCACATTTTAGCGCAGCCTTCAGTCGACCTCCCATAGAACACATCCCTTCAAGACGAGAGCATGATTACAGCCCTATTTCTCATTTCCCACGTCTTCCAGCCCTCAGACCGCCTGTTCTGTGGAATCATGTTATGCATGCGCATCCAGCTTCGTTTATGCACGTTCATTCTCCGCCTCCAACTTGGCTACCGACCCCACCCCCTATCAACTCTTCACCAAATACCTGGATGTCGCCTTACGCTGGGAAAACACCATCGCCTCTCGGAGTTCTCTCCCCTGCGGAAATACCGTCACCTTCATCGACAGTAATGGCGGAAGAACCCTCTTCATTCAACAGTGCGGCAATGCCAGTGCATCTTTCTTCTCATATAGGTCCACTTGACCTGATGACCAGACAAGCTGACCAATCGCAACCCTTGTTACAAGCGCCAGTCCCTCACTTCCCAATCAGAGAACGCGTTACACCCTATCCAAAAGTGAGAATGATTAATATTTTGAAAACATTATTTTGTCAAAAGACAACAATGGAATCCGAATGCCTTGTATTCATTCTATGTGAAGTAAAACGAAAAGTTATTTAAGTGAAAGTGTATCTGAATATAGAAATAGTGAACAATCGAAAATTTTGAAGAAGAAACTCATGCTTATAAAGTAACTTATTCTTATCCATTCCAGCCGACCGGAATTAAAGTAGAAGTCATCAACAATGGCTTTGGAATCAAGAATCCACTGTTGACCAACGAGAAGCCAGGTGCTATTCACCCAGATGTGCACCCTATTCGTGAGTACTTCTGTGCTTTACAGCGAGTGAGGGAGTGAGTGAGTGAAGTTCTCATTGTTTGGATAGGACGGTTGGAGAGTGGTTGAAAGAGTGAGTGAGTAAGTGAGTTTGGTTTAACAACGTTTGAACATTTCGATTACTAGTATGTCATGGCTGGTCACTTTCATACTGGAAGCCCGTACCAAAAAGGATGAAAATGTTAGACATTTCAACAAATTGTTGTGGATTAAACAGTTTACTTATCAAACACCAGTTGCAGAATTTCATAAAAATCTGTCGACATTGATACATCGATCATCTTTAAACCGTGACTTTGTTCCTCAATGTGTCCAAGACTATGACTATCTCTCCCCGAAAAGCAGATCCTGCACAGGTGAGGTGAGGTGAAATTGGGTTTAACGTCGTGCTTGAGAATATTTCGCTCATATGACGACGTGTAGGTGCGGCTGCTTGTACTAGACCAGACTGAAGCTGGTTTTATAGTGCTAGCCCACTGAGATACCATGCCGCAGTGAAGCATGAATACCCCACTCAGACACATTATACTGACTCCGAGCCGACCAGTCCTTGATGTACCCATTAATGCCGAGCGCCAGGCAGGGTCCAAGAAGTACCATTATTTAACGTCTTTTGGTATGACGCGGTCGGGGATCGAAACCGCGACCTTTCGCTCTCCGGGCGGACGCTCTAACCACTACACCACGGAGGCGGTCCGATCCTGCACAGAAACTTTAG
The DNA here is from genome assembly GCF_003918875.1 of Haliotis rubra. NCBI lineage: Eukaryota > Metazoa > Mollusca > Gastropoda > Lepetellida > Haliotidae > Haliotis > Haliotis rubra. The sequence continues at coordinate 1,219,081 of NW_025766259.1, forward strand.
CTTACTCTTTTGATTTAACATGTCTGTATCCACGTCTACTTCACTGTTCCTCTGTTATCACGAAGGAAAAAAGAAACCATAAAACCGTTATTCCCAGAATGGTTGTCTAGCATTAGTTCCTGGTTTATGCATGTACTGTTACACATAAATCTTTGCATAACATGTTTATTGCATCATGATTCCATGGGTTTTTTCAAAGGGTTTATTTCAATCTTGTGTATCAGGGAATGGTTATATACTATTCATTTTTTGCTAAGGATCAAATCATGGATTCAACATTAAACTATGATGTGGCGTCAAATTTGGTTTAAAGATCTAAGTTTATTGTAAGCATGGTTCCTTGGTTTCAGTATGTCATTTCATCTTGTGGATTCCATACCTGCCATTGACAGGTGTTGTTTATTTCTCAATGACTCGTTCCATGATTTGCAAAATGGTTGATTGGTGCCATGAAAATCATTTTTATGGTTCCTCATCTATCAAGTGCGTAAGATTAGAATAAAGTGGCTGTTTGCCTAAAGAAGGGTTACCATATCATTATTTATCCAGTTTTGAATGGATACAATTTCAAATTATAAATCTATGTTTAAGTAAAGTTGTGAATTTGTGTGATCCTTATCAAAGTGTGAGTAGTATATGTAAACTATTCTACCTTTTGATGTAAACTGACCACCAAAAGAAAGTATACACCAGAATATTTTGACAAAAAAATCCCCAGCCTCGTTATCGAAAGGTTACTTTGCCGAAAACAGTCCAAAAGACTGCACACACAACTATGTTGCCTTGCTCCAAGGCTCTTCTGAATGCTAAGCACATGTATGCAGTAATTTTATCCTAGGCAAGTCTAGATAAGCGGACGGTACACTTGTCTGTTATTTACATTTTTATGAATTGTCATTTAAACCATTAATAATTACCTTAGAGACCTGTGCAAGTCTAACAGCTATGGCGCCCGTATGATTGAAGAACCATTTGTAGTTAGTTCATCTTATCCTCGATCAACATTCGTTCGCTTCGTTTTTCCATTCGTATTCTTTCTTTATTCGTTAGTTTCCGGTTGTGTCGAACTTTGGATACCTCGAAGTGGGTTAGCCTATAGCTAGTGGTTAAGGTGTTCGTTCGTCACACTGAAGACCCGGGTTCGTTTCCCCACATGGGTACAATTTGTGAAGCCCATTTCTGGTGTCCCCCGCCGTGATATTGCTGGAATATTGCTAAAAGCGGCGTAAAACCATACTCACTCATTCATTCACTATTTACGTAGGTCATTTAACCTCCACACAACGGTGCTGTAGTCAACCAGGCATGGTGTAGTTTAACTCTGTATATTCTCCCATATTACAGAAACTTCCCCGGCCTATCTGATGACGTCAGAACCGTGTCACGCGTGCACCCTGTGCGGGTTCAAGACAGACACTCCTCGAATGCTGCAGAAACATCTCAAATCGCACAAGGAGATCAAGCGATTCCTCTGCACGGTATGCGGGAAGGGCTTCAACGACACGTTCGACCTGAAGCGACATACACGCACCCATACAGGTACGTCTTGATTTCATTTTCAGAGTGGGCGAATGTTGTTTTGCGCCGCAGATTTCAGTATTGCAGCTCCACCACGGCGACCATGACCATACCATGGGCAACCACTCATTCCATTTGGGTACACTGACATGTCATTAATTGTGAGCGTCAGATTCTCGTATACATATTTGCATATTTGGGACAGAAATCTTTATATATTCCCTACTACAGCCAATTGTGCATACAACAAGATGATATACTAACGAGTGTCATGTATGGAAACTCTGTAAGTCGAAAGGTGCGAGTGTGCGTGCGTGTGTGTGCATGCAAAATGGATGAATGGATAGATAGATTCTTTCATCTGGGCATATCCTACCATTACTACAAACAGTTCTTGTAACTAAGTTGTGGTGGAACTCATAGCCAACGTTTTCTCTGTGATAAGCGAAATGTGAAATAATAACTGATTTATGATTTGTCCAAAACACCACCAGGGAATACAATAATGAGGACTTTGCCTTTGCTGTTTGCATTAACCGTGTCCTGGCGGAATGATGCTTAATTCTTTCAGTCTCTTCAGTGAACCTAAGCAGCGTTTCGCACCCACAAGCAATAAGCGTGGTGTCCTACAGCAGCGACCCGTGAAGATCCGGATTAGAATTGATCTTCAGCAACCCATGCTTGTCGTAAGAGGCGACTAACGGGATCGGGTGGTCAGGCTCGCTGACTTGGTTGACATGTCATCGTATTCCAGTTGCGTAGATCGATGTTCATGCTGTTGATCCCTGGATTGTCTGGTCCAGACTCGATTATTTACAGACCGCCGCCATATAGCTGGAATATTGCTGAGTGCGGCGTAAAACTAAAATCACTCATTCACTCACTTAGAGTAGCATGTGGGAGGCAGGGTAGTCTGTTGGTTAAAGAAGATAGTCAGTGTTCTTTAAATGGGTATGGATGTATGAAAACTGTGGCATAATTGGTGTCCCCACCACCATATCGCTGGCAAATAAAAAAACCAAAAGCGGTGTAAAACCTTATTGACTTAATAATTATTGTATGCAACACATGTTTTTTTTATATTCTGTAGGTGTGCGGCCCTACAAGTGTGATATCTGTGGGAAGGCCTTCACACAGAGATGCTCTCTTGAATCCCACGGGAAAAAGATTCACGGGATGATGTTCACATTTGCCTTCAATGAACGCAGGACTAAAGTGTACGTGTGTGAGGAATGTGGTCACTCAACTAACGACCCCGAGGAGCACTTCCTGCATCTGCGCACGCAGCATCCGAACAATCCCGCCATATTGCGATGTCATGACAGACGGCAGTTTAAATTTGGAGGAAAACTTCACGAAAGGAGGAAAGTTTGTTCATCTGATACGGAAGAGATTCAGGTTACGTGACCAAACAAGCCAAGAACAAAAACAATACCTTGTCTTTGTACACCGCAGTGGACAGACTATCCAAAACAATAGGACTTTCCCACGTTTTCTAATTTACAGGTTTATATTTAATTCCTTCTCTCTGAAAACATGACTCAACGATTTGTTTTGTGTGTGTCCCGGTCGTGACATGACTAAATATATCTGTTGCTGAATACAATTTTCGGGAATGCAGTTCACGGTGGAGGAAGGAAATTGACCCTATTGTGCATCATTATAAGGAAGTGAGGAGGTCACCGCCACTATTAAGTCGTAATCTACCCAAAGGTTTGAAAAAAACAAAACCCAACGCACTGGAAACATTCTTCAACTGCACAATGTGCACACCCCTATCATATGTTCCTGGTAGTTGGTGACATTCCGAGACAAGCCGAATGACATGCTGCGGGAAGACACGAGTGGTCACGAATGCCATAAATCAAGATAGGGTTTTGGCAACTCACGTCTCTGTTATTATAAACGTCAACCTCTTCGTTCATAAAGTTCCACAAACACTAACTCTTCGTTCGTCCGGACCCCGGTAATCCGGACTCCCTATTTACTGGGCACTTTTTGTTGGAAAAGTTTACAACCTCGTAAAGGGTCAGCTCATCTGAACAAATTTGACTGAAAATAGTACCGTCCGGTCTAAGGAGGTTTAACTCTATTCACATCATGCAGCGGATGATGTTAAGGATATTTCAATACCACTATGGACAGTGAACAGGAATAAGTTCGACTTAATCAGCAGATTTTCATTTAAACAGTTTTTATCAGGGTATTTGATTTCTATTTAATGTGTTGATATCGGTCCCATAACATAATGAGGCTGTGATTTTTGCCCTTAAAGTGTTCTAAACCATGCAAGAGGATGAACCTGCAATATTGGAATGGCAGACATAATGCCATTGTTTTTCTGCTCTTCTTCTGTTAATATACACTGACATTTAGAAAGTGGTCAAACATGTGTTATGGTCAGTACTGGCAATTAGGTGCCTCACTCACATTCAAAGTACGAGAATCTGTACTTTTCTGAGAGAGTTACTGTATTCCTAAATTTAACATGTGTTCCACCTTCCTCTTTTTATGATATGTACATTCTTTCTATCTGCTTTTCACAATATATTGTATATAATGACATACTAAACTATTTATGATTCGTCATGTTTAAGTTTCATTTAATAAAACTGGTAATGTCGATATGCTCTATATATTCTGAAGAATGCTTGACCTAAATCTAGTTGCGTTACGCTTATCGTGTGATTACTGGTGTGTGATAGGTATTCTCTCTAAAAAAAGAAACGCATAGGTGTGTTTTCACGAATTTATTCTTCTTACTTTAAAGAGAGATAACACATGTAATTCTGGATCAGCTGCAGCAGTATAACAGATCAAATGTTTGTTAGCTTATCAAAAGTTCAATAGATGAAGGCGTCCGTCCTAAGATGAGACCCGTGAAGGTCCGGGTTCGAATGAGCCTTCAGTAACCCATGCTTGTTGTAAGAGGCGACTAACGGGATCGGGTGGTCAGGCTCGCTTGCTTGGTTGACACATGTCATCGGTTCCCATTTGCGCAGATCGATACTCATGCTGTTGATCACTGGAATGTCTGGTCCAGACTCGATTATTTACAGACCGCCACCATATAGCTGGAATATTGCTGCGTGCAGCGTAAAACTAAACTCACTCACTCATTCCTAAGATGGGTGTTGTCTTCATTATATGTTGTGGCCACCATGAGCCCCCCAAAACTGCTCTGCGCCTCCTCGGCAGGAACTGAATACATTTTTAATTCGACCTTGTGGAATTCTGGCCCATTCCTCTTGCAATGCCTGCAACAATTAATAAAACGTCTGGGGCACCGCCGCGATCATCCCACAAATGGTCGATGGGGTTGAGGGCGGGCAATTTTAGAAGGTCATGGAAGCACTGTCATGTTCTCATTCTGAAGAGACCGCCTCCGTGGTGTAGTGGTTAGAGCGTCCGCCCGGAGAGCGGAATGTCGCGGGTTCGATCCCCGACCGCATCATACCAAAAGACGTTAAAATATGGTACTTGTTGGTCCCTGCCTGGCGCTCGGCATTAATGGGTACAACAAGGACTGGTCGGCTCGGAGTCAGTATAATGTGTCTGAGTGGGGTATTCATGCTTCACTGCGGCATGGTATCTCAGTGGGCTAGCACTATAAAACCAGCTTAAGTCTGGGCTAGTACAAGCAGCCGCACATACACACACACGCGCATGCACGTCGTCATATGAGCAAAATATTCTCAAGCACGACGTTAAATCCAATTTCACCTCACCCCACCTCACCCCACCCTCACCACCACCCCCCACCTCACCTCACCTCACCACCACCTCACCCACCTCCACCTCACCCCACCTCACCCCCACCTCACCTCACCTCACCTCACCTCCTCACCTCACCTCACCTCACCTCCTCCACCCCTCACCCACCTCACCTCACCTCACCTCACCTCACCTCACCCCTCACCTCACCTCACCCCACCTCACCTCACCTCACCCTCACCCACCACACCACCCTCACCTCACCTCACCTCACCCCACCCTCACCTCACCTCACCTCACCTCACCTCACCCTCACCTCACCTCACCTCACCCTCACCTCACCTCACCTCACCTCATTCTGAAGATACTGAATAGTTACATTTGCTGTGTGAGGCCTGTCATTATCTTGCTGCAACATCTCCTCCCTCTGGTGGTAAATGATCGGAACCACTGAATCCTTAAGATTTCGTCTCTGTACCGAATAGCAGTTGAATTGCCCTGAAGTTAGATTTCTGCATGTAGGATATGGCTACCCACATCATGACACTCCCGCCACATCGGTCAACCTGGTCAATCGACCCAATTTTGGGTTTCAACGTCGAAAGACACGTAATCTTCCGTCACGGCACTGAAGCAGAAAGCGTGATTCGTCACTGAAACATACACGTCGCCAATTTTCTAGATTAAAAAATCAAACGTTATTGCACCACTGGACGGGACCGTCGACGTCTATGTAAGCGTCGAAGTCCAGCTTCGCGTAAACGAATACGAATGGTTTGCGCCGACGTTCTTCTCAAGCCAGGCACTGCAGTTGCAGTTGCAGTTGCTATGACAGTTAGATCCGCAAATAAAGTACCCGGTTGTTGCAGTTGCTGTGACAGTTAGATCCGCAAATAAAGTACCCGGTTGTTGCAGTTGCTGTGACAGTTAGATCCGCAAATAAAGTACCCGGATGTTGCAGATCCTGATGACCGGTTGTTGCGCTGTGACAGTTAGTGGTAAAGTACCCGGATGTTAGTGTACCACTTCGAGACCGATCTTACGACGAACTGGTTCGCTGATATCGGCCCCATAAACGACTGATGGTGATCACTGAGGTGACGTGCAACGGCAGATTGAGACTCAAGACGTCCAATGGCAATGTTTCGATTCACAGCAGTGAGACTCGGCATAAACATATTCTTTCATTTAGCTGAAAAAGCCCGTGACCGTCTAAAAGCAAAGCAGCCTAATAGGAAATGTCCCAGGTCACGATTCCTCAGAACTGCACGTGCATATTGCGAACGTCTTTTTTCCTTGAGATTTTCATGCAAGTAGACACTTTCGAACTTAAAACGTGCATTAAAATTTCCGAAGATGCGTTTTTGAGCTGTGCACGCGGTCCATGAACACATACCAGAATTATAATGGTGAAATTGTAACAATCAAACAATAACTTTGAAGTTTCATATACCAATTTCACCTCTGCGTTATTTTGTTTATTTTTATTTTTATTTATTTATTTTATTTTATTTGTATGCTCGTAGTGGTATGCTAGTATGAAAAATATCTGCCTTGTGTTCGCACGCATTTTCCCCCGGACACATACAAACACTATTAGCAAGATTTTAAACTTTATTTAAATGTGAATGCATATGTAGTTTTTGCGTATGCGACACCCATTGTGTAAATATAGAATCAAACTGTGAACGGAACAAAGCTCTACAGAATTCGTGTTTTAAAAATCTGATTGTTGGGAGAAATAGCGTAAAGTGGCAAGTAGGGGCTTGTAGTTATAACGTTCGCTCGTTATGGTCGAAAGGTTTGTTTGTTGTTTAAAGCCGCACTTCGCAATATTCCAGCAATATGGCGGCGGTCTGTAAATGATAGAGTTTGGATCAAACAATCAATGATCAACAGCATGGGCATCTATCTACGCAGTTGGAATACGATGGTATGTGTCAGCCAAGTCAGCGAGTGGATCCCGTTAGTCTCGCTCGTTATGACAAGGAATCCCGATTGGATGTCAGTTACTAGGGGAAAATATATACATTCCTTTCCTTGTCACTGATCTTCTCAGTCTTTTCAACCTCAAAAGGCACACATTGGTAGTGACAGTCCTTTAACCACCGTAACACTCATCACAGTCCCCTCAACCACAAAAGCTCATTGGCCTTCACAGTCCCCTCAACCACCACAAAAGTTCACTGACCTTCACAGTCCCCTCAACCACCACAAAAGCTCATTGACCTTCACAGCCCCCTGAACCACCGCAAAAGCACATTGACCTCCACAGTCCCCTCAACCACCACAAAAGCACATTGACCTTCACAGTCCCCTCAACCACCACAAAAGCACATTGACCTTCACAGTCCCCTCAACCACCACAAAAGCTCATTGCAAAAGCACAGCTCATTGACCTTCACAGCCCCTGAACCACCGCAAAAGCTCATTGACCTTCACAGTCCCTCAACCACCACAAAAGCACATTGACCTTCACAGTCAACCACCACAAAGCTCAGCCACCACCCGCAAAAGCTCATTGACCTTCACAGCCCCTCAACCACCACAAAGCTCATTGACCTTCACAGTCCCTCAACCACCACAAAAGCTCATTGACCTTCACAGTCCCCTCAACCACCACAAAAGCACATTGACCTTCACAGTCCCCTCAACCACCACAAAAGCACATTGACCTTCACAGTCCCCTCAACCACCACAAAAGCTCATTGACCTTCACAGTCCCCTCAACCACCACAAAAGCTCATTGACCTTCACAGTCCCCTCAACCACCACAAAAGCACATTGACCTTCACAGTCCCCTCAACCACCACAAAAGCACATTGACCTTCACAGCCCCCTCAGCCACCACAAAAGCACATTGACCTCCACAGTCCCTCAACCACCACCAGTCCCTCAACCACCACAAAAGCACATTGACCTTCACAGTCCCTCAACCACCACAAAAGCACATTGACCTTCACAGTCCCCTCAACCACCACAAAAGCACATTGACCTCCACAATCCCTCAACCACCACAAAAGCTCATTGATTTTCAGAGTCCCTCAACCACCACAAAAAGTTCTCATCCCTCAACCATCTTCACAATCCCTCAACCACCACAAAATTGCTCATTGATCTTCACATCTTCTCATTGATCTTCACAGCTCCCTCAGCCACCACAAAAGCTCATTGATCTTCACAGTCCCTCAACCACCACAAAAGTTCACTGATCTTCACAGTCCCTCAACCACCACAAAAATCTCATTGATCTTAACAGCTCCCTCAACCACCTCATTGATCTTCACGGCCTCCTTTTCCACTAGGAATGCTCCCTGGTCGTCACATTCCCGCCATACGCCATGAGCTTGTCTTCACGAACCAAACCATCCATAGAATCAATGTACCCACAACATCACATCACACCAGCTCTAAAGGACCTCCATTGGCTACCCGTGAAACACAGACTCTCCTTCAAACTCCTCTGTCTCGCATACCAGTGCATGACTAACACAACTCCAGTTTACCTCTCAGATCTTCTTCATTCTTATGTTCCATCTAGATCTCTGAGATAAGAGAATCAACACCTTCTTGTTATCCTCAATGTCAAACAAGCTAAATATGGACACCGTGCCTTCTCCTATGCTGCTGCAAAAGAATGGAATGACTTCCCTCCTTTCATCCAATCCAGTTCCGACTGCCAGACATTCAAATTTCTCCTGGAAACTCACTTCTTTAAACAAGCCTACTATAAGTTATCGGCTATTTACTCAACTTGTGCACTTGTGCAAATACTCTCATTTGAAATATTCATTTCAAAACCAAATCTTCACCTGCCCTCCCATGTCTTTAGTGTCCTCCCATTCCTTCAATCTTCCATTTAGCAGTTTTCATTCCATCTGTCATTTAACAGTTTTCTTTCCATCTGTCATTTAACAGTTTTCTTTCCATCTGTCATTTAACAGTTTTCATTCCATCTGTCATTTAACAGTTTTCTTTCCATCTGTCATTTAACAGTTATCTGTCATTTAGCAGTTTTCATTCCATCCGTCATTTAGCGGTTTTCTTTCCATCTGTCATTTAGCAGTTTTCTTTCCATCTGTCATTTAACAGTTATCTGTCATTTAGCAGTTTTCTTTCCATCTGTCATTTAGCAGTTTTCATTCCATCCTGTCATTTAACAGTTATCTGTCATTTAGCAGTTTCCTTTCCATCTGTCTTTTAGCAGTTTTCATTCCATCTGTTCAGTTTTCATTCCATCTGTCATTTAACAGTTTTTCCATCTGTCATTTTTTTTCTTTCCATCTGTCATTCCTTCAGTTTTCTTTCCATCTGTCATTTAGCAGTTTTCATTCCATCTGTCATTTAACAGTTTTCTTTCCATCTGTCTTTCAGTTTTATTCCATCTGTTTTCATTCCATCTGTCATTTAACAGTTTTCTGTCATTTTCCATCTGTCATTCATTGTCACAGTTCATTTAACATCTGTCATTTAGCAGTTTTCTTTCCATCTGTCATTTAACAGTTTTCTTTCCATCTGTCATTTAGCAGTTTTCATTCCATCTGTCATTTAGCAGTTTTCATTCCATCTGTCATTTAACAGTTATCTGTCATTTAGCAGTTTTCTTTCCATCTGTCAGTTTTTTAGCGGTTTTCAGTCATTCCATTCCATCTGTCATTTAGCAGTTCTCATTCCATCTGTCATTTAGCAGTTTTCATTCCATCTGTCATTTAACAGTTATCTGTCATTTAGCAGTTTTCATTCCATCTGTCATTTAGCGGTTTTCATTCCATCTGTCATTTAGCAGTTTTCTTTCCATCTGTCATTTAGCAGTTTTCTTTCCATCTGTCATTTAGCAGTTTTCATTCCATCTGTCATTTAGCAGTTTTCTTTCCATCTGTCATTTAGCAGTTTTCTTTCCATCTGTCATTTAGCAGTTTTCATTCCATCTGTCATTTAGCAGTTTTCTTTCCATCTGTCATTTAACAGTTTTCTTTCCATCTGTCATTTAGCAGTTTTCTTTCCATCTGTCATTTAACAGTTTTCTTTCCATCTGTCATTTAACAGTTATCTGTCATTTAGCAGTTTTCATTCCATCCGTCATTTAGCAGTTTTCTTTCCATCTGTCATTTAGCAGTTTTCTTTCCATCTGTCATTTAACAGTTTTCATTCCATCTGTCATTTAGCAGTTTTCTTTCCATCTGTCATTTAGCAGTTTTCTTTCCATCTGTCATTTAACAGTTTTCTTTCCATCTGTCATTTAACAGTTTTCTTTCCATCTGTCATTTAACAGTTTTCATTCCATCTGTCATTTAGCAGTTTTCATTCCATCTGTCATTTAGCAGTTTTCTTTCCATCTGTCATTTAGCAGTTTTCTTTCCATCTGTCATTTAACAGTTATCTGTCATTTAGCAGTTTTCATTCCATCTGTCATTTAGCAGTTTTCTTTCCATCTGTCATTTAGCAGTTTTCTTTCCATCTGTCATTTAACAGTTTTCTTTCCATCTGTCATTTAGCAGTTTTCATTCCATCTGTCATTTAGCAGTTTTCTTTCCATCTGTCATTTAGCAGTTTTCATTCCATCTGTCATTTAGCAGTTTTCTTTCCATCTGTCATTTAGCAGTTTCCTTTCCATCTGTCATTTAGCAGTTTTCTTTAAATCTGTCATTTAGCAGTTTTCTTTCCACGACCAACAATACTTCCAAAATCGCTCACGGTTTTGGTAACTGATCCGTGCCATTCAGAAAAGCGTTTGATATAAGAAGCAATGAGCAGTTATAATACCCTAAAACACATGCATGGCTAGCTGTATTTACCGGTTATGGGTGCTTGTAAATGAAGAGTACGTTTAAAGATTCTGTAAATCATTTACTTTACATCACTCAACTGTAAACCTCTTCGAGTGGTATTCCAAATTCAAAAACAGTAAAGCCATGATGTCTTTGATATCCCCATGCGACAACCAGTTATGACAGCATCATTTAACCCTCTCTATGATCTATAGTGAATTCCACATTACTTAGGGGAAATTTGAAAAAAATATCATGGTTGTGATTTTGAGTATTTTTTTTCAAGAGCCTCTCCAGGTAATTGCATACATGGTTCGCTGGGTTCGACGCTGAAACCTGAGTTTCCTTTTGTGAATGAGGCTATTTATATATAACGTTATAAACAGCGATATTAAACTCTCCTAATGGTATCTCTGTACTAAACATCTTGACAAAGCCGTTGTCTCTAAAGCAAAATATCAGTTCCTTTTTAATGCGTAAATATACGTTTAACATGAGCTAAGAACGATCGGACGCCATGTATTAAAGGGTTTCAAGCCTGCAACATATGGATTCGACTCCAACCGCGCTCATACGTGAACTGATGAGGGAATATAGCGTACATAATTCACGCAGAATTAGATCACGGAATATGTGATACTCCATCTACGTTACTTTCATATATGGCTAGCTTGTCACATCCGTAAATCACCTCTGTGGGTGATTATGTCGAAAGGGATTACTTATCTCTCCGATTTCATCGAAGTTGGTTGAAATGAGTGTTCGAGGTGAGACATATATTAATCCCCTTGGCAAATGCCATGCGTATGTTATGGTCAAAAAGACTAGCAAGAGGGCTTAGCGATCACAGAAAAACAGCAGGCATCCCGTTGAAAACGCTCAAATACGAAGGTCTGTAAATTGAATGCATTATGCTCAAGTATCTTGCTTTCAACTGGGATTAACCTGAAGATTTACTTCATTTTCGTCACCTTGGGGAGCCGTGGACCCTGTGATAGACGGTAAGAAGTCGCTTCTGGTAAGGCAGCTGTAGATTAGGGGATTAGAAGAAGACGGGCCCCACATTTTATTGACCTCAGTATGAAGATACATTCACGAAAGACAAGCACCCGTGTTGCCTCTGGACCTTAGTAGAGGGGACTAAAGCGAGCTATTTTGAACATCTCATAATATAATCGGCGGCAAGGACTCCGAAATTGGACTTTTCATAAAATACATAAACATAGAAAATCCAATTACGACCTTGTCGCTGTCGGATCACCTTTGGGATAACATCCCCAGGGGCTTTGAGATGGATTGGATGTTGACAAACACCCTAATCTCCACGTGTTGCCATCAGAGTTTGTAAGGGATAACGTATGGGCCGTACAGGGAGGATGATTTACAGATGATGTGCAGGAACCCCGTGGAATCATACACCGCACGAGATCCTCTGTTTCAGCATGGAAACACACAAGATATTCTAAACTACACATACCGCCTTACCACTAATATTGTCATGTTTAACAGGACGCATTTGGTGTTAACAACTGCACAATGGAAAGGATGTATTTATGCAAATTAAATACAGCAATTGTTGTCTTGCTGGTTCTTTGAAGTTACTCAGCGGGCGTGATTCATTTTGTGTTGAAACATATTTATTCTCTCTCTACACAATTTTGAATACTTTTTGTTTTTTTAGAAAGTAGGCGCAAGGCTTTGATGTAACTACTTTGAAACAAATTCTATGGACATTAATACAAATAATATAACATTAAAATGAGGGATAAAAAACACGAAAACGCTACGAAGACGACGTATTACGGAAATATTATTATTATCCACACAGCGGGGATCGGTTATATCGCGCGTCGGCCTGAATCAAAGGGATGATGGACTGGGATGTGATGTTTTCAAACAATCTGGGATCATTACTTCGAAGCAAGTTCGGCTCCTTAAAGGGGCATGGTGGGCGAGCTGTCTAAGGCGCCAGGCTAGTGATCCATCGAGCTTGAGGTGTCGGGATCGAGCCCACCTGAGATCGGGTGCAAAAATCTTGGAGTCAACTTTGTGTTGACGCTTTCAGTTTTGTCACAACCCCTAGTGTACAGTAAACAACCCTGTGCTCTTAAACGAACCCACGAACCCGTTGGTATATGACCAGATGGTGGCCACATGAATACGTGAAAACACCCAGTTGCGGGTACAGCAACGTGCAGTTAAACTTGGACAAATTACTGTGACTATGTGTCCCAGTCCACCCAGCTGTGAATAAGTACCTCGAAAGGATGAGAAAGCCGCAATAACTCGGTGTGCCTAGTGGCTGCAAGAGTTGTATGCTCCCCAGGGAGTTGAGATTGATAATACGATGTGCGTTGAGATTGACATCCAATGATCGAGGGAAAATACCAGCGCCTTGAGCATGTACTAGTTGCGTGGATATGTGCGCTATATAAGTATCCTATCTTATTGACCTATAAGACCGATTGGCTGTTGGGTAGCCTAGTGGTCAAAGAGGCAGCTCGTCACGCTGAACGCTTGCATTCGATTCCCCACATGGGAAACAATGTGTGAAGCTCATTCCTCGTTTCCCTGGCTTGATATGGCTGGGAAATTATTGAAAGCGGCGAAAACCCCAACTCATTTACTCCTTTAAGACCACTGGACCACTCGTGATGCCTTACTTTGCTTGGCTTGAAGTTATTTAACATGAGAAGACAGAAGGATGAGATTGCTCAAAACATAATCCGTTTTTGTTTCTGCAGTATTTTTGAAAGTTATACTGACATTATATAAGCGGAGTAGCCTATAGTGGTTGAAGCTTTTGTTCATCTCGCCGACTACCCGGGTTCGATTCCCAATATGGGTACGTTTGGTGTCTTTCGACTTGATAGTGCATGAATGCTGCTAAAACGTCGTACAATTCATCACTCACTCATACATAAATAGTGAAACCTTGCCAAGCGGATACACGCAATTAATGGCAACCCCTATGAACCCCTAGACAAGACGCGCTGTCATATTATATTTATGCACTTGCCATGACGACCGCGTTAATAGCAAATTTGACGTTCTGAAAGATGTTATACCGTTGACACTTTAACCTGATCTCATACCGTTTAATAGGAAATTATTTCATACTCGTCATGTTTTATTTTCATTCGGAAAATTCAGTGATGACCTATTCAACTTATAAACGTGTATTTGTAAAATATGTAAATTGTCTTGAGCTTTAGGGCTTTTTCTGTGTATTTCACTCATGTAGACAAGGTTGCATGTTACAAAGGTATCAAGTTCTGCGTCCGCCTTCAGTACTTCACTCACGCGTGTGTAATAACCTGCTGCAAGCCTAACTGTTCATATACAAACGGCAGCCATGTAAGGAGCGATCACAAATGTACGGAAGCCTATTGCAACCACTTTTGTAGCATACATTTTTTCAGCCAAAGTTTTGTCAGTGCTTGGGAGGGTTTTCTTTCAATTTCAATTATTTTCTCGCTGCTTTTATTAATTTCTCGTTTCTTCGAGTATTTTCTCGTTGCTTCAAGTTTAAAATGTGACATCTCGAGTTTTTTAAAGAAACTTAAGGTAACAAGAAAATATTTAAAGTAACGAGAAATAAATCGAAATTGCAAGTTTTTTAATGAAACATGAAGTAACGTGATAATAACTGAAGCAGCGAGAAAAATACTCGAAATTTCAAGAAAATATTTGAAATGACGAGAAAATAATAGAACTTCTTTTATTTCGTGAGTGCGACGTTTTGATACAGATATTTGTACTGTTGTAAAGCAGGAAAATGCTGACAATAGTGCAAGAAGTTGTTATCCATAAAGTTTGTCTATTATGACAATCGAAGCAGCGAGAAATTACTCGAAACTTGAAGGAACGAATAAATATTTGAAGTAATAAGAAAATGATATAAATAAGGAGAAAATACTCTTAATCACACACAATAATCGAAGCAAAGAGAAATTATGCTGAAAAAATATTTTATGCCACAATTATGGCACCATTAGGTTTTCGTACATATGCAACCTGCAGGCTTGTCTGGTTTCGTCATGGCGTACCGTGTACCTGTTATCCGAGCTCCTTGACATCAACAACATCCGTCACGTGACTTTCTAGCCGCTATGTCAGTCCTCACCGTCTAGAGTCGACCCGACACGCTATCCACGTACACCGTTTGTTGATGATCGTTCGGTCGTAATGGCCTACAACGGACGCATTGAAAGGGGCTCCCTTGGATATTAAGTGTGATATTAAGGGGCAACATAAGCTTGGATGGCCAGGCTCCTGTTTTACAAGACGGATCGGAGGATCTACGATGACGACCTTTTTGTTCTCGATGGCAACAGATCGAATTCTGGAAGAAAGGCTTATTTCTTTGCTCTCTAAGGAATGTTAAACTATAACGACAATCATTGTGGTGGACTAAATAGACGATTGTGACACGTCATGACAATTAAAATTCCTGTTAAGCCCCCCTTCTTACAAAAATATGTGTGTGTATGGAGCATTGTTCCGACGGCTCGGCCGCCCACCCGAGAAGGCTATCGCTTTCCTCTTATGAAACCCAACACCTCTCTCTGCTTGAGTCTCCGATCTTGATGTTGATCCAGGGGTTAAAGCACAAGTACCAGGGTGATGGGAGGTACAGACAGTCATATGTTCTTGAAATATGAGGTTCTTATTACCTCGTCTGTAGTAATGGTGATGAAGACGATAAAGTAATAAATACTTGCTTTATGAGATCCTCCAGTCTCAATGGAGGCAAGTCGTGGGCAATTAGATTACGCGTGGGGCTATCTGGTCATCGGCATATTGTTCATTCCGTCCAGGAGTATGTCTCAATCTGAGTGTAAGTTGAAACCCTTGTAAATCCTCCTTGCCATTATAAACGAGGAAAATTTAGGAAAATGTTTTTATATTTTAAGTGAACATTAAACGGAGACATGGTTCGTAAGACCAAGGTAGACTGTAGCTGAAATGTAAAATATCAACTGTTTTTCATAAATATGGAATTTCATAACGAAGTAAAGGAAATGTTACTCAAACACCCTGGCGACATTACATATCACGCTGCGCGTATGATAATGAGAGAAACTAGCATCTGTTGGAGAAACAGTCAGGGTATTCTTGTTGGGTTGGTTGTGTTTTTGTTTAGGACTGCACTCTACAATATTCCAGCTATATATCGGCGTTCTGTAAATATTCGAGTCTGGACCAGACAATCTTGTGATCAACAGCATGAACATCGGTCTACGCATTTTGTAATACGATGACGTGTCAACCAAGTCAGCGAGCCTGACCACCCGATCCCGTTATTGACCTCTTACGACAAGCATGCGTAGCTGAAAATCAATTCTAACCCGGAACGTCACGGGTACACTCTTAATGAAACAGATTGTGTTAGTTCTGGGGTCGAATCAGAACACTCCTCTGACACTACCCACGGGGATGAATTGAGTATGGTTTAATCACTGACAAGCTACAATAATTATTCGATCTACCAGGCTAGCTGTGTTTTTTCTGGGTTCTAGCCCTTATTTTCCTGAATTGATTTGAGATAAATTGAATTTGGGACAGTCGAACCCTCGTCTCGCTGACGTACACCTCACAGAAGACTGACTATCACTGTGGCGGACCCCCTATTCTCCCCGATTATGCCCGTTGATGAGGAATAGCGTTCCGTACAGTTCACGCATCGACGTACAGATCTACATCCTTTAATTTATCACACCATCTTCTCGTGAGTTCGAATCCCATGTTTTCTCTGATTATGACCCTTGATCCGGCACCTGTAAACTCGATTTTGGTTTTATCAACTGCTCCACATCGGGCGTTTTCTCCAATAACATTATACGCCCCGAAACACTATAAAACCTCATTCACCCACACCTATCCCTAAGCTTAGTATCAGTTGCATGGCATCCATAAAACCATTATCACCATCATGCTTTATGTGCATATTTGTCCCTATTGCCAACCATATCACCTGACAACGATGAAATCGACATTCTGTTGCTGAACTGTGATACCCCTGGTGTGTCGTTTGTTAATATATAGTTAGTTAGTTAGTTAGTTAGTTAGTTAGTTAGTTAGTTAGTTAGTTAGTTAGTTAGTTAGTTAGTTAGTTAGTTAGTTAGTTATAAGTTAGTTAGTTATAAATGAAACACCGGAGTTAAAGAACACAGACATTTTCCTGTCCTTGGTTGCCTTGGTTGACTGTTGCAATCCCGCGCACGCACACGCACGCACACACACATACGCACGCACGCGCGCACACGCGCACACACACTGGACGCAAAAACAAACTGTTAGTAAAAATCATATGGGTGGTTGATTTAAAGTCAGTGATAAGACAATGGTGTCGTTGTACAAAGCAACCGTAGCGCTAAGACTACACAGTCCGTTTGAGTCAGAAACGGACCGATGAATTGCAAATTTTATCATTGTACAAAATTGCCTCATAAATATAAATAGTACGCATGTTTATCATTTACTAATACCCAACAGCTTTCTTATATATGAAAATTTTCCGGACTCCACCAAAAAAGTTGTTTAACAAACAATCATTAAAATATTGACACAGTTCACTATTTGTTACGAGGGAGAAGCCCAGAGAAAGGGACAGCCAGGTGTTAGAGAAGCACGTGCACAAGTGCCGACAAAGTTATTGATTCATAAACCTGTGCTGTGCCGTCTCCATCCTTTCTCGCACACCTGGCTGTCCCTTTCTCTGCACTCCTCCCTCGTAACAAATAGTGAACTGTGTCAATATTTTAATGATAGTTTGTTAAACAACTTTTTTATTTTTAGGACATAAATTCTGCACAAAACTCACAGAGTTGGTCTGACGTTTTTATTATGATCAGTGTTTCATTGAGTATTTTATGTTTATTAGTTTTCGAGTTAGATTTCAATTCATCGGTCCGCTTTTGAGCCAAACGGACTATACCTTAAGTCTATGTTAAGGTATGGGAGTTACGATCACCTTAGCGCTAAGATGTACAACGGCAATCAGGTGTTCGCAAGCAGAGTACGCATTGTCTGCTCTATTAAAGCAACATAGGACGAGATTAATCTTCCAGACCGTACCTTCGGTGCTGTTACAGCATTTACACTACTAGTATAGGAGTATCTACTGAATAACTGTGAACATATATTTTTTCAATTCGACTCACGACCATGTGTTTCGACTCACGACCCAATGATTTTTTTTAAACAAGTGAGTGAGTGAGTTTGGTTTTACGCCGCTTTGAGCAATATTCCAGCAATATTACGGCGGGGGACACCAGAAATGGGCTTCTCACACTGTACCCATGTGAGGAATCGAACCCGGGCCTTCGGCGTGACGAGCGAACGCTTTAACCACTAGGCTACCCCACCGCCCCGATTTTTAACAAAGTTGTTAACCCAGTACAGAAAATATGTAGGTGTATGTATGGCACATTTACTTACGCGTGACACCTTGTTACGAAATACGTAATTACGATACTGTACGTGCGTAACGACTTGAGTCAGACTGCGCCTTTTTCTAAAACGAGTATGCGCTGATATCAACAACAACGATAAGCTACTTCACAGCGGGGCTCCTATCGGAAAGATCGTATCAGTCAGAGAGATAGATGATATGGCGTGTGATACGCACGTCCAAGGATCAATCAGTTATCACATGTTGTTTCATCCGTACGCTCGTGATATTTTCAAATCAAGCTAGCAGTTTTCAGCTAATACAAATAAAGGCCGAGACTTCAAACCGCAAGATTTGGAGCACCTTGAAAATACGGTATCCGGATCCTGACAACGCGTTTGGCGAAGAACATGGAGCTGGTGTAGATTCTAGGACTGGATTTACACTTCATTTCTCTTCATGGCTAATGTTTACATGCTTGGAGACGAGCATGACAGGATCTGTGTCTATCTGTTGTGTGTAAAGTGTACTAGTCGGATCTCCTTCACCATGGAATAGTTGGAACAATTGCTTGCCTCAGTGCTATATCATATGTTGCAGGACATAACACCATGAGTATACATGGAGGTGCTCAGCACAAATAACTATCAAAAACTCCAGTGGAATATTACTGAGCATAACCATATCAGATTTTGCAGCGTAAGACCAAGATGTACCAAAGGAAAGGAATTTGGAGATGTTATGGAGAGAAATCGGTCTGATCTTATGTAATAGTACCCATTAACGGAAACTTGTCTTTATAACAATTGTTCAGCTGTTTTGTCTCTTCGTATAATGTGACAAAGGATTGTTGAAATGCAGCAAATATTTCCGTTTACCTGAGCATATCCGGGATTTTGTAGCCCTTAAAATCCTGAATTTCCTAAGTCGGTGTTATACGACCCCTGTAGAATGTCAAGTCCAGTTCGTAGGAGAAAGATGAATGAAGACTTCTGGCCATCGAGGAGATTTAACAGGAACGGTAACTCTAGCAACCTAACAACGGAAGTGACGTATACAGAAGACATGGTGTCTGAATGGCTGTGGAAGACTGTCGCGCCGTGCTTACTGTTGATTGGAACAACGGGAAACAGTTACGTCATCGTAATGATGTTCCGACTGAATCGCCAAATGAATAAATGCATACGATTCAATCTGTTAATGCTAGCTTTCACTGACATCATCATACTAATTACTGCACTGGGAAGAGTCTGGTTGGATTACATGTTTAACGTTGACATCCGGGCCATCTCTGACGTGGGCTGCAAGCTGCATGTGTTTATTCAATACACTTTCACTAGCATGTCTTCGTGGATTCTTGTCTCCTACAATCTTGAGATGTTTATAGGTGTTGCTTTCACATTCTACGGGATGTTGTGGAACACAGTGAGGAAGACACGACTGAGGCTCTTCCTCGTTTTCCTCTGTATCTCCTGCCTTAACTGCTTCTCCTTCTGGACCGTCGGCCTCAGGAGAAATGACATCATAACTGTTTGCCAGTCCACAGCCGTTGGCGTCGATGTCTACCGTGCAGATGTTTACGTTTGGGTGTACATGGTCCTGATGTCTTTTCTTCCTTTTACTCTTCTGGCGTTGCTGACAATTCTGACCATAAGATCAGTTGTTCATTCTAAACTCCAAGACGGTACTAAGCATGGCGGCAGAGAAGGAATCGGAGATTATAAACTACATAGATTAGTGCTGACCACAACATTTTTCCTGATTTCCACGTTCCCGTCAGCTGTTGTCATGGTTACCAACTCATATACTTGGACCGAGAGGGACGGGTTTGTCCAAGCAAGACTTTACCTGGCGTGGAGCATCGCAGCGCTGCTTCACTACACAAACTACGCCTTCAATTTTGTTATTTACACATTTCACAAGATTCGAGAGGAACAGCAGAAACGTGTACGGAAAAGGAGGTGCGGTTTCCATTATAAAACCTATCTCAAAATTCATTAGTCGTGGCAGGTCACCGGGTTCAAATCCTAACCCTATTCTGCTTCATTTTATTGTAGGTTTATTAGGCTTGAGTTAACCACGTTCAGAAGTCTCAACCCTTTCGACTTTTCTCCCAAATCAGAGTGACACGACGTCTGTATAATGCTGTTAAAATATGCGTTTAATACATCTAGTTCACACACGGGAGGGGAGTAGCCTAGTGGTTAAAGTGTTCGCTAGTCACGCCGAAGACCCGGGTTCGATTCCCCACATCAAGTCAAATCTGATAGGGCCAATTATCAGGAACGGTAGGGCCTTGTTAAAGCGTTTGCTCATCAGGTGTAAGACCCGGGTTTATTTCCCTATGGGTACAATGTGTGAAGGCTATTTCTGGTGTCCCGTGCCGTGATATTGCTGGAATATTGCGAAAAGCAGCGTTAGATTAAACTCACTCAGTAATTCATTCACCGCAATTCATGAACCGATTTGATAAAATATGAAAAACGTTTCCAACTTTATTATCTGTGTACATACGCGCCTGAAATACTGTCCTAGCCACAGTAATATAAGTATTAACACTAGTGGTGGCCCGATTAATTGAAATAATCGAAGATTGGTCGCGATGACTAAACGACCAAGCAATCGATCATGTTTTCTCATAATCGAACACAAACAACTTTGGAACACTTGCTTGCTTTAACAATATTTTTCACAAGGTTGGTTTTGTCTGTAACATTTCATAAGCACTACAAGCTCGTTCCAAGTCAGTACTGAATTTATCTTATGGTCCTAACATACTAGTCACACTTCAAAGATGTAAACTTTGCAAATTCATTTTGTGCAATTTGCAAACCACTCGAAAGAACTACATGTTTATGCTTTATTTTTGGTGCATTAACAAATATAACCAGGAAAATTTGATAAATGATGCTAACCAATTATTTTCGATTATTTATAGGTTGTAATGAACCAATCATCAATTATGAGATTTTAACCAATTCCCAACACTAAACGTGAAACGCCTGTAAATAGCCCAGTCTGGGACACGCAAACCAGGGACTGACATCATGACAACTATACCTGTTTTAAACGAACGATAACAGCAACCTGCCACCTGATATGAATTAGTCGCACATCACAACCTTCAAATTTTACTATTTCCGGAAGGTCTATTGGGGGCCTTTTACGTGAAATTCGATTGCAACATGGCAAGTTAAGACTTTTACGTTTTACTGAAGCAACATTTTTAATTGACAAAAAGTCCAAGCGAATCCGCGACATTGTGTTTATTGTAGCTCTCTCTAAATTGTGCATACTGCTGCACAATGCACTGGTAGCCTAGTGGTTAAAGCGTTCGCTCGTCACGCAGAAATACCCGGGTTCGATTTCCCACACGAGTACAATATGTGAAGCCCGTTTCATGTATCCCCGCCGTGATATTGCTGGAATATAGCTAAAAGCGGCGTAAAACTAAATACACTCACTCACTCACTCTTACTGTTACACCTGAATCATTTTTGATAATGCTTGTCAAACATTTAACAATATGTATCGAATTTGATTTTAGAATATCACAGATGTCACGGACGGGTCGACGGTAAGCTATTGGTCAGACCTGACGCCAGCGCCTGAACATCACTCCCAGAGATCGTCCCAGGCATACAGACACAGATATCTTCCACGTGCGACTTTACACAAGATGGATCATTCCACGTTTCCCTTGTCTACAAAACCAAATCCTGAACATTGCTCCGACTCAACTGTTCAAGAACAAAGAGTATGAGAGCGTAGTCTGATATATCTCCCAGCATCTCAACAGAGTGAGTGGGTGAAGTTTTACGCCGCTTTTAGCAATATTCCAGCAATATTACGGCGGGGGACACCAGAATTGAGCTTCACGCATTGTACCCATGTGGGGAATCGAACCTGGGTCTTTGGCGTCACGAAGGAACGCTTTACCCACTGGGCTACGTCACCGCCCAAATCTCCGCAGACGTGCAGCGTGATGTTTTCCCTCAAGAATTATGTTTGAATTGTGTTTCATATCATTACGACAATCAATAATGAAACAAAAGGACATGTGACTGTATTGATAACACGTATCCTTTTATATTCACTAGTCTTTGCCATATCGGCATTTGATTTTAGTCACAACACTACCTGTCTCAGTATCCGTAAACACATTAACGATTTCGTGTTCTCTGGGATTAAACATCCTGATTTAAAATGTTTCATGAATGCAATACTGAAAACGTTAGCATATCCCTAGGTCATACAGCTTTACAATCAATTCATAAAAGTACATTCTCTAATGAACTCATACAAAAATATATTTCATTCGCTAATAATTATTGATATAATAATGATGAGTCAAATATATGTTTGTGTTAACACTGAATTTAGTAGTTTTCTTTAAGGTACTTAAAGAGGTACTAATACATTTTTAATTTCAATTTGAAAATATTACGAAATTTCTAGGTACAAACAAACTGTAGACAAACAACCACATCCGTTAGTTAATTATTAATATAGAGCCGGATTGTTAAACAGAAGAAACAAAGATCAATGGCTAGAAAAGCGTCATCCTCACTTAAATGTTTCGCTTGCAAACTTGGTGTAGAAGATCATTTTGTTTCAATCTGTATTATTGTTGTGACCATAAAGAATATTTCTTACCGAAAAAATGTGGAGTTTTGTTACAAAATTGGTAAAGGTTGCCTAAGAAACTTTGAACTGTCGTGTCACTAGGCTCAAATGAAAGACAGAATTGTTTACTACATGGCGTGTTAATAATTATGGTATTGATTTACTTAATACACAATAAAAAAATTGACTGCCTTCCGGATTTGACGAACTTTCTCAAATATATTGAGGCAATGTCTGTAACAGTCACTTTGACATTATCTCAGTGCATAATGAGAATGTACCTGCACACATAAGCAAATTTAAAGTTAACCAAACATACAACGGCTTAAAAAATATTTTGGCTTGTTTCTCACTAAAGAGACTGTTGTGACAAGCAGCTCGTCCCTGTGTTCTAACCCGTGAAGATCCGGGTTAGAAATGATCTTCAGTAACCCATGCTTGTCGAAAGAGGCGACTAACGGGATCGGGTGGTCATCGGGTGACTTGGTTGACACTTGTCATCGTATCCCAATTGCGTAGATCGATGCTCATGATGTTGATCACTGGATTCGTTTATTTACAGACCCCGCCATATAGCTAGAATATTGCTGTGTGCGGCGTAAAACTAAATTCACTCACTCACTCACTGTGTTCTAGCGGAACCTTTAATCAACACTACGTGTAAGTACAGTTTGCTGTGTTATGCGCTTGTTGATCCAAAACTAGACTAGTTTACGAACTTACCCGAGTTCGCTCCGAATACCAACCAGGAAGTGATTTATTGAGATAAGGTGACCTCGGGGTGACTGAGTGATTGACATATTGCCACTCAATCTATTACCTCTGACCCTGTTAGTGGCATATTACATGATAGAAAGTGTTTAAAAGGCATATATCCAGCTGCTTGTCGATAAGCTTCGTAGAACGTTATCGTAAGACATTTGAACTCATATGCTCATATTATGCAAGATAGCAATGTCGAGGTTGAGTGTGGTATTATGTGGGACATGTGATATCAGTATCATGGTAGTGTTTGGTCGTGTGTACCACGTGTACCACTCCTCTGAGACGCCAGTATCAAGATAGTGTTGGATCTCGTGTATAACAAATGACCGTCCCCGTACAGGCAGGCCTCGAGTCACCACTGTAACCCAAGTTCGGTACATCCAGGAACTACATTTGCATGATCGTACTGCCACGGGTGAGAGCACAGCAGCCAGGGTGCCTGGACTTCCCAGGATATCCGGTCCAACTGTACGGAACAGGTTTAGAGAGATTGGACTGAGAGCCAAGAGATCCGACGTCGGGCCCATGCTACGTCGTCACCATGGCGCTCAACGTCTCCGTTATCTAAAATTATCCACTTGGTTGTATAGACATTTCCTTCTTCTAAATTGATGCAAAAATTCATTTCCTAAAGTCTATTTGTGGACGAGTTATACATGTTTGAAAATACAACATTTTCGCAACAGATTTCTGGGTAATGCGTTTCTTTTTGTGAATAGTATATATATGCATATACAATAAATTAAAAAGTATTAATTGCTTTCTTAATTATATACTATAGCCAGCTTTACTTATAAGATTGAATGAAATCGCTACATGTTCATTTACCCTTAACGACATTGAATAGACAGATGACAAGAACTACGAACATGTTCCAGTTATGCCTACGTTTCATCGTCTAACATGTGTAAAGATTAAGAATATGGTGATCTACGCTATATGTGTCAATTTCTTATTTAGTGTTTAAGCAAAGAATAACTTTCAAAGAATAGACAGAACGTACAGCCATCATCTGCGTATAATTTGATATTGTGCATGGAAAATGTAGATAATGAAAATATAGATCATAATATTGAAACTGTAAGCGGCAGGATCGGAGTATTCCGTATACTCTCATTCAACTGACTTTAACCTGAAAGAAATATGTACATTGTCAACAATGTTGTTCGCTGGCGGGCTCGCTGACATCGGTACGCAGGATTTTGTGAGGGTCCTTCCCTTCATCTTGGGATCGTTTGTACATAAATATGTGACGTAGGTACTCCGAATCATTCTGACTAGCTGCGTGTTCTAGCTGCACAGAAACTGACAGTTTCGTATGAATACATGTATATCAAATTACTGTATTATTTCTGTTAATTTTCTAGTTATCGCTACGGCACTCTTTCTGTGCATATTTTAAAATTATTGAGCTAATGCATGCTACGAGCAGACAAATCAATGTCTGAAAATTTGAGAACAGTTTGCTACACAGTGTAAAATCTTAATTTTTCATTGTTTACATTTCAAATAAGAGCTGCCTTACGAGCACAGCGTTCCTTTCACACTCAATCATGTTGCGTTTGATTTCATCTAGACACTTGGTATTGGTGACAAAGATCAATTTTGCAATTTGATTCTAAAATGTATTTACCAGTATACCCATACATGTACCTGTATATGCTTGGTAGATCAAGCATCAGACCATCGTCTGGTCGGGATAAAGAAAAAGATATATCAGTTCATTATAAACACGCAAACCAAGAACAATACTCTGTATTTCTCAATTCAAAGATGCTTCGCAAAGAGATCAAAGGCGCCGACAGTACTTTAACAGGCAATAAAGTACACTTTTTTTGCATGACGTCACACCGTATTGACGTCACTACGCCATTCTCGTCTGCCCCCTTGTAATCAAACGTACCCTTGGTAACCGACGTCACGATGCATGTAAGTTGTCATCGCCTCGCACAGCCTCGTACATTAAACTACTCCGTTGTACCCCGTTTCATGATTTGTAGTTGACTTCACTCGACTAACATCATTGGTGTAAACATTACGTTTAACTTTTTTCGACGGATACATGTCTCAACTCGAATCACAATTAAACAGCGAAACGGCAATGTTCGCTGACTGAGCCTATGTCCACAGTTCCACAAACATCCGTGGAATATCGCGTGAACTTCATCTGGATTTACTGTTCAAACCTTACGTTGGTAGAAGAAGAGCGACGTTCACATTGTCCAATGTACCATTCCTGCAATGTATGCATGGCTTTTGTTGTCGACCCTCTTTACTGCAAGACGACAATGCTAGGCCTCATAGGGCCAGGATTGTCACGGAAGTCCTTAGGCAGCAGGGTGTAGAGCGGATGGAGTGGACAGCATGCTCGCCAGAGTTCAACCCTGAGCAACTGGTTTACGATAATCACAGCTAAAATAGTATAGAGAGTATATTTACCCGAACATAAACCGTCTTCAAACTGTTTATCATTTGTTTTCACGGCAACGTGCGTCTTAACGCAGGGGCCCAGACACGTCATTGGAAGAGCCCGTCAGTTAGCCCTGAACGAGGATTGTTTTTCTGTTTGTTTTCTGCCTAGATTATTCCTGTGTGTATTATATTTGGCATCTTAGAAAAGAAATACACGGGGGTAGAGCGAACTGTATTTCTTAAATTCAGTGATGTAATTGTCGCAGCTGAATATGAAATATACGTGATGTAATAGGCGTCTCATGACCGGCCTTCGCGAAACGTGATTTTGTAAATACTATGCAATATGGCGGAAAGCTCACTTCCGCGTTCGTGTTCATGTATTTTCCAGAACGTCTCAATCTACTCCAGGCTTATTGGCAACGTTTAAGAATTGCGAAATATCAATTGTGATTTGATAAAAAAAAACTGATATCAGTAATCATTAATAAACTATTTTGGAAATTCAGTACTCCGAGTAATTAATCGATTTTTACATTTCACAACATGCACCAAATCAGTCTGTGAATCGCAATTTTGTAATGTATCAAACAATGGCGACATATACGATGTAGTCAATTTATAAAGGTCATTTTCAGCACTCCAGCTTTGCCTAAGATAATAGTGGATGGTATCAAGAAACAGGAAATTTACCGCAGAACTCGAACCTGTGTATTTGTGTGCGCGATACATTTTGAATTTACTTCAAAGTGAAGGTTTATTATTTATACAAAAAAGATATCCCACTTCTGACGCCATGAAACTGTAAGGGGTTTGGGGTTGGAAACGTGGTTGTGAGGATGATTACTGCCCCACCCCCAGGCGTCATTCATAATGGGCCAAATGATATATAGCACATGTACAGCACCCATCCACACACACACACACACACACACACACACACACACACACACACACACACACACACACACACACACACACACACACACACACACACACACACACACACACACACACACACACACACACACACACACTACCCCGCAGTACAGGTGCACCTTGTTCTCCTGATCCTTATCAAGTTCATACATAAAGTTTGCGGAATCGCATTCCATTCCTCTACTAGAGCTCTGCGGAGTCCTCGACCGAGTTCATCCCAGGCATGCTCAGGGTTGAACTCTGGCGAGCATGCTGTCCACTCCATCCGCTCCACACCCTGCTGCCTAAGGACTTCCGTGACAATCCTGGCCCTATGAGGCCTAGCATTGTCGTCTTGCAGTAAAGAGGGTCGACAACAAAAGCCATGCATACATTGCAGGAATGGTACATTGGACAATGTGAACGTCGCTCTTCTTCTACCAACGTAAGGTTTGAACAGTAAATCCAGATGAAGTTCACGCGATATTCCACGGATGTTTGTGGGACTGTGGACATAGGCTCAGTCAGCGAACATTGCCGTTTCGCTGTTCAATTGTGACTCGAGTTGAGACATGTATCCGCCCAAAAAGGTTAAACGTAATGTTTCCACCAATGATGTTAGCCAAGTGAAGTCAACTACAAACCAAGAAACGGGGTGCTACGGAGTAGTTTACTGTAGGAGACAGTGGCATGCATCGTGACGTCGGTTACCAAGGGTACGTTTGATTACAAGGGGGCAGACGAGAATGGCGTAGTGATCTCAATACAGTGTGACGTAATGCAAAAAGTGCACATTATCGCCTGATAAAGTACTGTCGGCGCCTTTGATCTTTTAGCAAAGCATCTTAAAATATTGTATAAAGGTGTATAGGGTTATTCAACAGACTACAGCTTATTTACAACAAGTGTTCTAAGTAGTTGTCTGTCTATCTTCATGTCAGGTATAACTCTCATATCTTAATCCGGTTATAGGGTCACTTCATTCTTGTTTTAAGGGTAGACAGGTTATTCCATTTTAGTATATCTGTTTTAAGGACTGAAGCCTAATTCGTTGTCTTGATTGGTGATTTTGAATATCTATGTCACCAGCCATCTTAAGGCTTCTCAGAACTGGCAAGTCAAAACATTGATTACACGGCAGTCTCGTTTCCTGCTGACTGGGTTCGTCCTATTGAGACCAACTCATTCAACTGGATATATAAATATTAATCAGTATTATTTGTAAATACCATTTTTTATGAAACAATGATTGGAATTTCGTGTAGCCATAGTTGATTATAGCGTCTCTTTTAACTTTCACTTTTCATATTCGGATCGGCTAAAAAGTAGGTCATTGTCTGAATTGGTTCATGATACTCTTGCTTCGGTTTGCACAATCACTGCCCTGCACCGTGGTACAGGTCAGTTTAAAGGTCAGTTAATATTATTACTTACCAAACTAAGTCTGTTGTCTGAAATATATTAATCTTATTGATTGCATTAAATACCTTCAAATAATCTAATGTGTAAATAGTTAGGGATTGGTGAGCATGAATGTTATTTCATTCATGGATGAATGTGTTAGATTTCATTGTAATGGCTGTGTACTACTTTAATCTAAATGCATATTTTAAACTTTACCTGTATGATTATTATCCAATGTGTAATAATCAGGAAATTGTAAATATGGAAGTAATGCTATTTAGAAAATGTATGTTGTCTGCATTGTGTACTCATTATCAACAATGTAGATTGAATATTATATATACTGTAGGGCCTTACGAATACTGCCTGTTCTAATGGTAAGCAACCACACAGTCCGAAGGCTACACTTCCGTGTCACCCACAGTATGTGCATTTTTATAGTTAGTTTCTCATCTTGATATGTCACAGGTCATATTGCATAGAAATAATCAGCCAATGGCTATAATAATCTGTATCAGTAATGATACAGTAATACGTAATGATCAACTAATGGGTAATAGGTAGATGTTTATGAGCAACATCATGAACTTATCATGCAATTACATTACTGCATATTACACGTATGCAGTGACTTCACAATGATATCTGATAAAATGATAATTACCTTTTATGCAATATTTAATTTACTGGTATGTATATATGTGAATGTGTTTGGAAATACTTATGGCTTATTAGGGCTCCTTGCTGCAAAGCAGGAGACCTATTGTAATCGTTAATTTTTTTATTATTTATCATTCCGCCGTATTTTGTTCCACTCCTACAAAGATCACCAGCGGACAAAATCGCTTGAAAAACATTACCCAGATGCCCACAGAGGTGTAGATATTCCCCATAAAAATCTCAAGGCTCTAGGCCCAAGAGCAAAGGGCAGATCATTCAAAATTAATTTTAAACATTCAGTTTCCAAAGCAATAATCTCCGAAACTGCAAGTCCAATGACTACCAAATTTCTGGAGCAGCTCTGGAATCCGATTACCTTCAATTTCAACTGCAAGACCCATGGGGCTACGAGGCACCGTTTGGCCGCCAAATTGGATTTAAGGAAATTTCACGTTTTTGACGGGTAGGCATTTCCGCTGGTCCGTATGTCATCTGTGTGTGCATCTGGTAGCTGAGGTCCTGGCAATTCCAGAACACTAATCATTTTGACGGTAGATCCAAGGATAACGGAACTACAGTCTATTAAAGAAGGAACTATTTCTTCTCCGGAACTTCTTAAAAAGGTACATGACCCCGCGACCTCGGCTGTATTTCTAAGATCCGCTCGCCTGTCAAAAACGTGTTCTGGCTCCGTTTTGGACGATTTAAACCCTCAAATACGCTTCAAACAGCCCTAACTCTGAAACCAACCGTCCGATTTCGACTAAAATGTACCTGTACATGTAGGCTGTTAGTTCTGATCATATCTGCCGATTTCAGTAAGGGGACAAATGATTATATTTTCCACACTACAGTTGCTATCGGTTCTCTAGAGAGCACGATGAAAGTTAGCAGTATGTGTCCCAAACGTTTGCTGAACATTATATGTTCTATGGTGCATGTGGATAGTAACGCCGTTTGGTACATATGTTGTTCATGCTTGTTCGAGGTAAATGAAATAGCATGTATCAAATATACAGTAAATAATAACAAGAACAAGAAGTTAATTGGAAAGTACAGAAACAATGTGAAGATAAAGGCTTACATGTAGAAGCCAGGGACAATGGATAACAGTTAAAAGCCAGAGGGATGTACAGAGCAGGAGAGGTTGGACATGTTTATACAAGTTATCCAAGCAGTTAGGGTTGGTTGATGAGTTCGTCGTATGCTGAGGGGATGAAATAATCTTGATCTCTGTTGATCAGGGGTCGGTGTCGTTTGACGTGGATGGCATAAGTTAATTTCCGTTTGGTAAAGCCAGATTGTTTGCCAGGATTTTGTATTCTGTCCAGTTGATTTGGTGATTGGGGTTGGTCTGAATGTCTTCTGAGATAGCTGATTTGTTGTCGAATTTGTTTGTTGATGCCTGGTGCTCTTTCACTCTGGTGTTTACTGGCCTAGATGTTTTGCCAATATGTGCACAGTTAGAGTAAATTTTGTAAATCACACCTTTGGGATTGGGTTTTCCGTTGCTGGGGTGGTTTTGCCCGTTGAAGATTGTTTATAGTTCGTGAAGTGGAGAATGTGGTGTCTATATCTGCTTGTTGCTTCAGGAGTCTGGTGTGAGTTCTTGCCAATGTAGGGGATACAGATTGTTATCGGTGCTGGCTCTGGTCTTGGTAACTTAGTTGGTGGTGAAAGAATTGAAAGAATTGTCTTGTTGACTAATTGGGGTGGATAATCATTAGGGTCAATGAGATGGTTTATTTTCTCTTGAAGATTAGTGGAGCAGATGTTCTTAGCTCTCCTGGTGAGTGTGGATATTATGCCAGTCTTTACCTGTGGTGGATGGTTGGACTGGTAGTGCAAATATTGGTTGATGTGCGTCATAATTAAAGTAGTTGGACGCTCACATGTGAACAAACTGCTTTCGCAGTGGAAAAAGCGAGAGCGCGCGAAACCTCATAGGTGACAGGTCAAATTGTTCCATGCACAAAAGCTATTGGAAATACACCAAAAAGCTGTCGCATATCCTTGGCTATGCTTAAAAATATTTTACATTTATAGAGCACAGCCTTCAATTAAAATGACACAATACTAGAATATATTTCTCTTTATATAATAATAGTTTCAGGTACTATAATTTTAAGATCACTGCATCAAAATTCATCTCGTTATATTATGGAGTAGAATTTAACTAAATCACCGGTAGGGGAACGTGTGCACTGCTATTTCCAGTGCTGTATACGAGATAATTACTCACTGTAATCTTAATGCTTGCATATAAGACAATGCCTATCAAAAACAAATTAGAACTAAATAGGTACATAATCTTGTCTTGCGATGTTTAATTCCATATTTGACGTCTTTACTGACAAAGTGGCCTTCTCTTGTTTGTTCGTTTCTTACCCTCTAAAAAAACGTTTTGGCGAAGTGAAACCCATAGATAAGCCAACAACCATCTACAAACTGCTATTTTGGACTGGGTCCATGTTTCTGCTGGTGGACTGAAGTTTTCTAGAGTCTTCATAAGCTCGGTAGTAATTTAAGTATGCTGAGTCAATAAGGTCCTTGGTAATTTTTCTATATGCTGTTGAAAGTAGACTACTGCAAACGTTTGTTTTGTTGTTTGAGATAGACTTACGTTTTAATCCTTATAATGTGATTCACAGTGAACACTTTTCAGTAATTGGTTCTAGTCACTTTTAGCTTGATAACGATGTAAGAATCTACATCGAAAGTGTCATTATCCACACATTACTACACAATCCTTTGTATCTAACCCATCTAACCCTGGACCATAAGAATTCAAAGTTAACGAATGACGAATTTCCCATTACTGGCAGTGATATGATCCCTATTAACAGTAGCCATTACTACTTTCAACATCTACATCACAGGTACAAGTGGCTAGATTATATCAAAGCCAAGGAGCCCTATATCGCTGCTCGAAGCATTATTTTTGTTATTATTATTACAGACTATCATGCCACAGCATGAGATAGCTACAATGGAAATAAATATATTTCTCACACCCCTCCGCATCGGTCATCCTTCATTAGACCAGCAGATGTTGCATGGTCGTGGGTACCTCAGAGATACCAGTATCAGGGTTGTGTTTGGTCGTGGTACCTCGGAGATACTATCATCAAGGAAGTGTTTGGTCATGTGTACCAATGGTATACTATTATCAAGGTAGTGTTAGATCTCGTAAACCTCCAACATGCCATTATCAAGGTAGTGTTTGGTCGTGTGTACCTCCGAGATGTCATTTTCAAGGTACATGTAGTATTTGATAGTGTGTACCTCAGGGATACCATTAACAAGGTAGCGGTTTTTTCGTGTGTACCTGAGAAGATACCATTATCAAGGTAGTGTTTGGTCGTGTGTACCTCAGAGATGCCAGTACCAAGGTAGTGTTTGGTCGTGTGTACCTCAGAGATGCCATTATCAAGGTAGTGTTTGGTCGTCGTTTACCTCAGAGATGCCAGTACCAAGGTAGTGTTTGGTCGTGTATACCTCAGGGATATCAGTGTCAAGGTAGCTTTTTTTCGTGTGTACCTCAGAAGATGTTTTTATCAAGATATTGTTTGGTCGTGTATACCTCAGGGATATCAGTGTCAAGGTAGCGTTTTTTCGTGTGTACCTCAGAAGATGCTTTTATCAAGGTATTGTTTGATAGTGTGTTACTCAGGGATATAATCATTAACAAGGTAGCGATTTTTCGTGTGTACCTCAGAAGATTCCATTATCAAGGTATTGTTTGGTCTTGTATACCTCAGGGACATCAGTGTCAAGGTAGCGTTTTGTCGTGTGTACCTCAGAAGATGCCATTATCAAGGTATTGTTTGGTCGGGTATATCTCACGGATATCAGTGTCAGTGCAGTGTTGGATCACGTGTACCTCAGAGGTACCGTTATCATGAATGTGTCTGACGGAATGCAGAGCGAATGTTTTCTGATTTCCAAATTTGTGTATTCAAATACCGTACTGAGAAGTGTTGTTCGTAATATTAGACGTATCTGGAAATTTAAACCAGGCACTATCTTGAAAAGCCCCCAAACGAAGTGTTCTAACTGAACATTACATGTTCTTTGTGTTTGTCTTTTCTTTCCATGCAAATTAAATTTGACAGAAGGTAACGATCGTGACTGTCTTTACGTATGCCTAAACGACATAAATATAACATCGACCTGTCTTTTATGCTCGTCTTGAGCTTTAGAAATTAAAGTCTTGCAATATGTATACAAGATGACTGCTTCAGTATCTTCTGAATATTATATGGGTTCTTTTCTTAACCGGTTAAAAAGATCCAAAAGCAAGTTCTAATATTCGATAGAGTACTGACAAATGAAATACTTTCATCCTCATGTGAAATTTGTACAGAGCAAATTGGACAAAAGCCTCTCTATATAATGAATGTGTGTTGTTTATGGGACGACATTTTTGACATTTTACCTATAAATCAAGTGGGTTTTTGCTAGACACCACATCCTTGATACGAACACCTGGTATCAACACTGTAAAACGTATTTTAGTAGTCTACGACTTTGCCATTTCTATGTCTTCATGTAGATTCCTGTCTTCATGTAGTAAAGGGGGCAATGCAGTAGCCTGGTGGTTAAAGCATTCGCTCGTCACGCTGAAGACCCGGGTTCGATTCCCAATTAAGGGTACAATATGTGAAGCCCATTTCTGGTGTTCCCTGCCGTGATATTGCTGGAATATTTCTAGAAGCAGCGTAAACCTCACTCACACATGTGGTAAAGCACGTGTATAAAGAGTAGTAATGTATGGCATGATTATTGTCTGCAATATTGAAAATAAGCGAACATGTACGCAAGGAAGTAAGGCTATGACAAACCAATTGTATAAATTGTACAAACCAAAATATTGACACATTTTGGGTAGTGGATGCCCTTCCTTGGCACAAACAGCATAACTTAAACGACATGATGGCATGGCTCGTTGCTTCTACTATCGCCTTCGCCATGCCTGTGGCTTTGACTCCAAGGTCCATCTATGCCCAGGACGCCATGGAAAATGATGCTTTTAAACTTCTTTGGAATACTCCCAATTACAGCCTTCGAAGAATTCCAGCCAACAACCTGATCTTGTCCTTATTGATAAAGCAAATGAATATTTTGATGTTATTGAATTTTCTGTCCCTTTTGACAGCAATGTGATTGGCAAGATTCAGGAAAAGCATGCCAAATATGCGGACCTCGCCTTTGAAATGTCTCGCTTGCATCCCAAATACACTGTCGTCAGGCTCCCTATTGTTCCTGGGAGCACATCCCTTCTGACACTCTGGGTAATGCATTGCCCAGTGTTGGGGAGCCTTCATATTCTCCGGAAAGTTCTTGGTGGGTTCACATGCTTATTAACGACATTAGAATCTATGTCGAAACGTCGCCTTTCACAGAATGTATAGCCATAAAAATATTATCGGCATTCTACGTGGTATCATAGTCTGAACTTTTACACAGATCAACAAGGCGGGTTTTTTCTGCAAAATGTCATCAAATGTTGAATCTATAGTGAGTATGACCACCATTGACTTCAATACTCGCCAAAAAATCGTTGCCGTTCCTATTGGAGACATTGTCAAGTTGGTGAGCGGTGACAGGTCTTATTTTTTGGCGATCCAGGTAGTCCCATAAGTGTTCTGTCGGATTCATGTCGGGTGAACATGCTGACCACGGCCAAACAATGATGTTAGCGTTTTCAGACAGTCGTTTGTCAGCCTTGCTGTATGAGGCCTTGCGTTTTCGTTTTGGTAGACAATGTCACGTGGTTGTTGCTGGGTAAATGGCAACACAGCTAATCGCAAAACTTCATCCCTGTATCTTCGAGCATTCAGATTGCCATGAATAATCACAAGTCTCGTGTTGAGATCTGGCAATGACCGTGTGGTTAGCTCCTATTTGGGCCATTCCGACAGCTCTCTCTCTCTCTCTCTCTCTCTCTCTCTCTCTCTCTCTCTCTCTCTCTCTCTCTCTCTCTCTCTCTCTCTCTCTCTCTCTCTCTCTCTCTCTCTCTCTCTCTCTCTCTCTCTCTCTCTCTCTCTCTCTCTCTCTCTCTCTTGGTGAGTTTGTAAGTGATATTTTGTTGTACAGTTTCTCTTGAGCACTAGTTTACCAATTCCACTTTACATCAGTGTGTGCTGGCGTTCTCGTTTAAGCATTAAACATTCAGACTCATGTGGAGGTCGGCTTAGCAGCAGGTCTTGACGTCTTCACAGATAAGAGGTGGAATACATATTTAATGCATCTTTTGTGTGAGACTGAATTCTAACATACGATGTATCTGCTACATAGACATCCGTCATTTTCTGATCTGGTCCATCTAAGCGGTACACCGTATGGTGCCACGTAAGTATACTTTGGTATATATATCCAGCAGGTAGTCCCAGTTAAAGTTTGTCATGTTATTGTTATCATTATGTTATGTGCATTGTTGGGTGTGTAGTACAAACACTTTTTTAAGAAAGATACAAAGCATACATTCAAACCTCGTTAATTCGGAAATCCAACATTCCGGACAACATTCGTTAATGCCTTCGGATACGGTATATATAAACAAGGTTCGCTATATGTAGTTATGAAGTTCATCGTTTCTGAAATATGTTTTTATTTCCTTAGCGGAATACTTTGAAAACGGTTGCAGAAATGGTGGTATAACGACTTTGGGACAAAAACAAGTGTAGAGGTTAGACTGACTGACTGACTGAATTTGGTTTTACGCCGCTTTTAGCAATATTCCAGCAACATCACGGCGGGGGACACCAGAAATGGGCTTCACAAATTGTACCCATGTGGGGATTCGAACCCGGGTCTTTGGCGTGACGAGCCAAGGCTTTAACCATTAGGCTACCCCACCGCCCGTAGAGGTTAGAGGGGTGGGTCTTTGCCTGCACAAACTCTCCAGGGATGTCTTTTTCTCGTAAAATATGTTCTAGTTTGCATCCGCCATAGAGGAAATGCAATAACATTATCCCCCACCACGAAGTGGGAGGGGGATATAGGTTTGAGCTCCGTCCGTCCGTCCTTCTGTCCGTCCGAGATGATGGGGACAGATGTTCTCATAGATTTGTTCTATAGATAGGGAAACCAAATTTGGTATGTGTTTTCAGGACATGAAATCCTTGAAGGAGTTCGAAAACGTGTTACAATTTGTCACAGAGTTATGACCCTTGTCATGCGTTTCTTGACTTTGTGCACGGTATCTCCAATGGGGACAGATTTTCTCAGAAACCGTTATAGATTGGAAACCAAATTTGGTATGTGTTTTCAGGACATGAAAGCCTTGAAGGAGTTCGAAAACGGAAACGTGTTACAATTTGTCACAGAGTTATGACCCTTGTCATGCGTTTCTTGACTTTGTGCATGGTATCCCCTATGGGGACAGATTTTCTCAGAAACCGTTATAGATTGGGAACCAAATTTGGTATGTGTTTTCAGGACATGAAAGCCTTGATGGGGTTCGACAACGGAAACCATGTTACAATTTGTCACAGAGTTATGACCCTTGTCATGCGTTTCTTGACTTAGTGCTCGGTATCCCCAATGGGAACAGATTTTCTCATTTAACGGCGGCTTATGTATCGCTGTTTGTAGGAAGAATGAATAGTTATCAAAATAGGTGCAGAACACTGTGGCGGGGATATTGATGACCATGTCTCTCCTTGTTATTTCAGTTTCTGTTCTAAACTATGTACATAAATGTTTCTATATTCTATGTGGACGAAAGAATAAATAAATAGGAAATATCTTGCACAAGCATCTATTCACAATTATGACAATCATTCATACTGACTCACTCGCTATTACGCAAAAACTAAATGGTGAATAATCTTATTATGTTGTCATTTCATTATAGTACATTAGTATCTTTATTATTCAAACACACTGTCCTTCAAAAGAAAATATGCACTCGTGTTTGATGGTGGGTAAAAAGAAACCAACAAGAGGTGGCATTTGATATAGTATCATATACTAGCAACAAAAAGAAACTGCACATAAGAAATCAAAACATATATTGGAACCACATGTGTACACAAATGCAGACGTAAACACAGTAATTAGTGAATTGAACTGAAAACATATGTATGTGCTACGTTTCATGACATCAGTGGTTTTAGCAACATGCTTTTGAATGTTGATCTCGATAAACTGGATGGCGCAAAGGAATGTCCAAAACTGATGTCGATTTGGGAAACCCAATTCTATGACTCTTGATCTTTCAAAAACTGAAACGGATACTGAACCATACATCATATTACGACTCACGACTGCACAACTTCATCATGCTATTTGGGGTGGCCCACGGGGAATGTCCAACGTCACTGACGGCGCATTTCCATTGGCACTCGAACACCATTTCAGTACCGTTGAGACGTTATCAGAACAAAGGTGAAGCTACCGATGTCGTACGTGCAAGGACGTCCACGCGTCACAACATCAGGACAGGACAGGGTGGTGGGGTAGCTTAGTGGTTAAAGCGTTCGCTCATCACGCCGAAAACCCGTGTTCGATTCCCCACATGGGTACAATGTGTGAAGCCCATTTCTGTGTGAAGCCCGTGTTTTCTGGAATATTTCTAGAACCCCCGCAGTGATATTGCTGGAATATTGCTGAAAGCGGCGTAAAACTAAACTCACTCCACTCACTCAGGACAGAACAGACGGATACAGGTGGCCCACCTCTGATTAGCCATCGGGAAAATCAAAGGTGGTACCGAAATCACGTGTGGGCTACAGAATTATCATTTCGGACCAGTGGCTATTCCGTTTCTCCATCGCCATGGCCCAGGATAATGGCCCCGTACTCACACGGCTAAGGTTTCTATGGCTACAGCACAATGTTCAAGTACTGCCTCTCGGCAATAGAGCATGTATGGGATGAAATGGAGCAACGTCTACGCCGTGAACCGAATCCGCCAGATAACTGGCTGTTGAGTTTCAGAGACTATGCCAAGGAATTCCACAGGCCTTCCATGCACATTTGGTAGCTCAGTGTGCACGCTGCTAACGTTGGGTGTACCCGTTATTGAATTTTCGACATTGTTGCCTGGCCCGTCGCCATACGGCCCAAGTGATATGGACGTTTGTGATTTTTGTTTCAAATCCAGCTTGCAAGAGTTATGCTTCTTTTGCCCGGCTGTTTCTTTACTTTCTTTCTTTTGCAGATCATGACAATACAAGATACAGGGTACTGTATGGGATTACAAGCGTATGTGTATACTTCGTTCGAAAAACAGATCTAGATGTCTATCTTGCATATGTTAAGCATCGGTGCTGATCTAATATAAATCTAGACATCTAGTATAGATAGATAGATAGATAGATAGATAGATAGATAGATAGATAGATAGATAGATAGATAGATAGATAGATAGATAGATAGATAGAAAACGGACAGTTCCTTGCTGTTATGATATGAACCATTAGTGAGTGAGTTTTATTTACACACCTTTGAACGGTGTTTCAGTTTTAGCACGACTTGCCGGCTTCATTAGGTAGAAAAGTCCAAAATGACCTCAGGCGTTTACCTCTCAGATGAAAGCCCCTGGTACAGGTACATAATTGGAAATTCCATATTCTCGGTACTTCAACATTTTCTTCAGAGCCAGATTGATTTTAGTTCCCAATTCTCTCTAGTTCCATTTCCTGAATGGTTATTTATTCTTGCGGCAGATTTCATAGCTCTTGCGCGTTCCGTATTCTCGACGATTCTATATTCTTGCAGGTCCATATTCTCGCTGGTCCCATGTTCTTGATGGCTCCAGATTTTCGCTTGTTTCATATTCTTGCAGGTCCATATTCTCGCTGGTTCCATATTCTTGCAGGTTCATATTCTCGTTGGTTTCATGTTCTTTATTCTTCCATATTTTCGCTTGTTTTATACTCTTGCAGGTGTATATTCTTGCTGATCCGTATTCACGGTGATTCCGTGAATTCACTGGTTCCATATGTTCTCGCTGGCTACTTATTGTGCCGATCTGCATATTCTCCTGCTTCCAATATTGTTCATTCCATATTCTGTACATACAATAGGTTCTTTTGCATGACGTGATTTCCATATTCTCATAGGTCCTATATATAATGATGGTTCCAGAATTTGGGACATTAAATATTCCCACAGGCACCTTATTTTCGTCAAGAGCATATACATCAATTAATCAATAAATTAATCAATTAAATGAAGTTGTTTTCGGAATAATGAAAATTCTTTCCGTTGTTGACCTACTATATCATGTTTTGATCACACATTACTGTCGTGTTGGAGCAAGTTGTTTACTTGCATTTTGAATTCGAGGATTTCTTCTTGGTGTGAAAAGTACAGTTTAATCATTGAAGAACAGGTCGGTTTTCGAGAAAATTACAGCACTGTTGGCTGTATGTTTGTTCTACATGGGTTAATTAATATTACAATTAAAAATAAAGCAATGTTATACTGTGCATTCATTGACTATCTATCACAAAATGGTATTCATGGTAAATTATTCAATGCCATAATTAGTATGTATACTAATGTTAAATCTTCAGTTACTTTTAATTATGGTAAACAATTAACAAACTATTTTACAGCTCCTGTGGTGTCAGACAAGGATGTGCATTAAGCCAAGTGTTGTTTTCGCTATGCATAAATGAACTTATGTGTGATTTGCACAGCCAGTTTAATGGTGGTATCTTTGTATCCAATGAAATTTTGGACCTTACTGCTTTGTTGTTTGCTGATAATAATACTTATTGCAGATAGTGCCGCATAGTTGCAAAGACGATCGGATGCTCTACATGGTTATTTCTATAGATGGGGTATGGATATTAATTTAGCTAAAAGTAAAGAAATTGTCTTTAAAATGGGTGGGCCTCTGTCAAAATATGGAAAATTCTTCTTTAATGGGAATCCTATGTTAACGCAATATTTTGGGTTAATGATAACGCGTAAAATTGATATGGACTAGAGCCTGTAAAACATAAACGGAGCAAGCTAGTTAACCATTATGGCCTATAAAATCGTTGATCAGACATTTTAATTTTTCAATAAAATATGCTTTCTTTTATTTGATAGAGAGATTAAAGTTTTTTTAAATTTGTTCTCGACATTAGCTATAAATCGT
Source organism: Haliotis rubra (assembly GCF_003918875.1). Lineage (NCBI taxonomy): Eukaryota > Metazoa > Mollusca > Gastropoda > Lepetellida > Haliotidae > Haliotis > Haliotis rubra. Next base: position 1,259,366 of record NW_025766259.1, read on the forward strand.
CGAATGCTGTTTTATGCGGGAGTGAGATATCCACTTTATGTTTCTTATCATAGTAAATACATTAAGTATTGGCTACGATTGTTAACAATGCCACGCATTCTAATGCAATAATATGTTGCTGTCCATTTGTGAGAGAAAAAGGCCAAGTTGGGCGAATCATGTAAAATATGTACTTTTTCGTTATGCCAAGGGGTTAGTTTGGATAAGCCAAGAGGTTGGGGATCCAGATCATTTTGTTTACGTTTTTAGTCAACGTGTGAATGAATGCGCTTATCAGAACTGGCATTATTGTCTCCAGAGTGATTCTCTCCCATTTTGTAATTCTCATAAGTCTTTACTTAACTGTGAAAAGTATTTGTTAAACATTAGTTCCCATGAGCATAGACGTGTATTAACTTTATTTAGAAGTGGATATCTGAGTGAGAAAAATGTCGTTAGTAATAATTCCTACGTTTCTAAACACTGTAATGTAATACTGAATGAAAAACATGTATTGTATAAATGTGTATATTTTGTTATAGAGAGAGCGCGTTTCATCACAAATTGTAGTGGTGGTAATCATTATGATGTTTCAAACATGAGTCAATCAAATAATTAACATCTTTCTGTCAAATCTTGCTAATTTTGTTAAACATGTATTTGAATCTATAAAACAAAAGAAAGTAACTATAGAATTCTATATTATATCATTTGTACTTGGGTCATATGGCATTTCTACAAATACACATCTTGAATCTTGAATCATGACTATCGAAAAGCATTCGATTATGTAAATAGACATGCACTTGAGGATAATTTATATAAGCTTGGGATACGTTCAAAATTTCTAACTTTACTTCGAAGTATGCATGAGGAGGTATGCATTCTTGTGTGAGGCTGTCCAGTAATATTCATTCCGTTGTTTTTTTTCGTGTCGAATATTGGTGTCAGGCAAGGAGAAAATCTGACGCCAAATTTGTTTTCATTATGTATCAATGACATAGTAGAACAACCTTCTTCTGTTGATGACTTGGAAGTTGTTATTTCTCATGTACGTTTACTCCAGTTGTTTTTTGTGGATGATATGGTGCTCTTTATCAACAGTGTTAAAGGTTTACAAAATGGTTTGGATATGATGTATACTTATACTTACTGCAGGAAATGGGGCTTGACCATAAATACTGAAAAAACAGTTAGACAAGGCAAGGCTGAAAAATGGTCTTAAACTGGTTCACCTTTGGAGGTAGTAAATAGTTTGAAATATCTGGGTTTAGTATTTTCAACAGATGCCAGTTTTTCACTAGTTCAGAAAGTCTTATCCGGACAAGACTACAAGGCACTTGGGTCATTTTACAAAATGTTCAATGATAATGTGTACACTCCTCCAAATATTCAGTATCAGTTATTCCAATCAATCAGTCGTTATTCCTATTCTCTCATATGGTTGTGAAGTTTGGGGCTTTATGGAAGCTAATGCTATTGAAAGGGTGCTCTTGAAAATTATGAAACATATGTACTATATGTCAAAATGTCCACTCTATCAGCTTTCTTGGGTACATTCCATTTGAAAGTTATTCGTCTTGTCAGGATTATCAAATATTGGCTTAAAATTTTGAGAAGTAAACCAGACAAATGTATAGCGTTGATATACAGTTCATTATTGAATAGTTCAAATGGAATCCTGATGTTGAAAATTGGGCACGTTTATTGAGAGATAAGCTCTTCAGGTGAGGGTTTGGTAATATTTGGGTTACCCAGTATGTTCCTGAAGGTAGTCATTTTGTGAAAGAATTTACACAAAGGGCTTAAGGATATTTATTCTCAAATGTGGAAACATCAATTATCAACTCTGAGTGAAAATAGATTGTATCTTCATGTTAAGGAAACTTTGTGTATCGAGAAATACTTAACCAATATTGATGTTAAGAAGTACAGAATTGCTCAGTAATATATGCTTATTATTGAAAAAACGAAGATGGAGTGTGCCTAAAATCCCATTTGCTGATAGATCATGTCCCTTTTGTACTAACGAAATAGACGATGAGTACCACGTACTCCTGATTTATCCAAAATGTCGAGAAATACGTAAACAACATTTAAGTAAATGTTATATTCTATTGGAAAATATATGTACGTTTAAGTTTATTAAATTGTTAAAATGTGAAAGCAGTCTGGAAGTACTTAAAGCTGCGAAGTGTATTAATTACATCCTCAATGAAAGAAACAAAGTTGATTTTTTGTGATATTTCGTTTACACATATCCTCACTCTTTGGCAATGATATTATGATTGCTGTTTCCATTTGATTGAGCAAAATTGTATTGGCTTTTGGCCAAATAAGAACTTGCCTAGCTATGACTAAATAAATCAACTTCGTTAAAATGGGTGCGTACACAAAAGACGTTTAAATGTCAACACCAAGGGATAACCAGTCTCAAATATGCACCGAGACAGATTCAGTTTAGCATAAAATGAAAGTAGCAGCTTCAGTCTTTGTGCTATTATACAGTAAGTGAGGTGAGGTGAGGTGAAATTGGGTTTTACGTCGTGCTTGAGAATATTCGCTCATATGACGACGTGCATGTGTATGTGCGGCTGCTTGTACAAGCCCAGACTGAAGCTGGTTTTATAGTGCTAGCCCACTGAGATACCATGCCGCAGTGAATCATGAATACCCCACTCAGACACATTATACTGACTCCGAGCCGACCAGTCCTTGTTGTACCCATTAATGCCGAGGGCCAGGCAGGGACCAGCAAGTACCATATTTTAACGTCTTTTGGTATGACGCGGTCGGGGATCGAACCCGCGACCTTCCGCTCTCCGGGCGGACGCTCTAACCACTACACCACGGAGGCGGTCATACAGTAAGTGGATATGCATGTAAATTAATCAGTTCAAAAAGTCGTCTACAGTCTCTTCTTCTTAACTCAGTTAGATATATTAGCACGAGGATATACATCATTTTTCCTTATATAAAGTTACATGCTTCAGTTACATCAAGAGGATGTACTCATCCAGGAGGATGTACCTAAAGGGAACAATGAAGTGTAACATGGTCTTCCAGTTAGATATATTAGCACGAGGATATACATCATTTTTCCTTATATAAAGTTACATGCTTCAGTTACATCAAGAGGATGTACTCATCCAGGAGGATGTACCTAAAGGGAACAATGAAGTGTAACATGGTCTTCCAGTTAGATATATTAGCACGAGGATATACATCATTTTTCCTTATATAAAGTATACGCTGCTTCAGTTACATCAAGAGGATGTACTCATCCAGGAGGATGTACCTAAAGGGAACAATGAAGTGTAACATGGTCTTCCAGTTAGATATATTAGCACGAGGATGTATATCATTTTTCCTTGCATAAAGTTACATGTTTCAGTTACATCAAGAGGATGTACTCATCCAGGAGGATGTACCTAAGGGAACAATGAAGTGTAACATGGTCTTCCAGTTAGATATATTAGCACGAGGATATACATCATTTTTCCTTATATAAAGTATACGCTGCTTCAGTTACATCAAGAGGATGTACTCATCCAGGATGATGTACCTAAAGAGAACAATGAAGTGTAACATGGTCTTCCAGTTAGATATATTAGCACGAGGATATACATCATTTTTCCTTATATAAAGTATACGCTGCTTCAGTTACATCAAGAGGATGTACTCATCCAGGAGGATGTACCTAAAGAGAACAATGAAGTGTAACATGGTCTTCCAGTTAGATATATTAGCACGAGGATATACATCATTTTTCTTTGCATAAAGTTACATGTTTCAGTTACATCAAGAGGATGTACTCATCCAGGAGGATGTACCTAAAGGGAACAATGAAGTGTAACATGGTCTTCCAGTTAGATATATTAGCACGAGGGTGTATATCATTTTCCTTATATAAAGTTACATGTTTCAGTTACATTAAGAGGATATAGCGATCGATGATGTTGTACCTAAAGGGAACAATGAAGTGTAACATGGTCTTCCAGTTAGATATATTAGCACGAGGGTGTATATCATTTTCCTTATATAAAGTTACATGTTTCAGTTACATTAAGAGGATATAGCGATCGATGATGTTGTACCTAAAGGGAACAATGAAGTGTAACATGGTCTTCCAGTTAGATATATTAGCACGAGGATATACATCATTTTTCCTTGCATAAAGTTACATGTTTCAGTTACATCAAGAGGATATAGCGATCCAGGAGGATGTACCTAAAGAGAAGAATGGAGTGTAACATTGTCTTCCAGTTAGATATATCAGCACGAGGATGTATATCATTTTCCTTTATATATAAAGTTACATGTTTCAGTTACATTAAGAGGATATAGCGATCGATGATGTTGTACCTAAAGGGAACAATGAAGTGTAACATGGTCTTCCAGTTAGATATATTAGCACGAGGATATACATCATTTTTCCTTATATAAAGTATACGCTGCTTCAGTTACATCAAGAGGATGTACTCATCCAGGAGGATGTACCTAAAGAGAACAATGAAGTGTAACATGGTCTTCCAGTTAGATATATTAGCACGAGGATATACATCATTTTTCCTTGCATAAAGTTACATGTTTCAGTTACATCAAGAGGATATAGCCATCCAGGAGGATGTACCTAAAGAGAACAATGAAGTGTAACTTAGTCTGCCTGGTCCTAACTGTCTCTGGAACATGGACAAAGCCCGTGTTTAAGAAGCACGTTAAGATAAACGAGTTCGGGATAAAGGACCTGGACGCAACAGGCATGAAGATGTGTGTCAGTGAGTGTCGGAAGAGGGCGCTGTGCAAGACCATGGCCTTCAACAGTGACAACGTCAGTTGTAAACTCCACAACATCACCATAGACACTGCTGAGAAGGCCAGGTTAACGCAGCCCAGTCCGTCCACTACACTGTCCGAAATATACACGTGGGAGGTAGGCAACATGATCATGAAGTGACAAATGAATTATTTGGACTTTACTTTGATTAGTGGAGAAACTCAACTACCCGGCAAAAGAAATTTTACTTGTTGTTTAATGCCGCATTCGGCAATATTGTAACTGTATTGCGACGGTCTGTTAATCGAGTCCAGATAATCCTGTGATTCAGTGAGAATCTCCGCAATTCGGATACAATTACATACATCAGGACAGCGAGCCTGATCCCTCACTGGGTGTCTCCTGGTGGACGCTGCTCTCCACATCGAATTTATCGGTTTTTAGTGAGTGATCTTTAAAGTTGAAAATGACATCTAAAGAGTGAGTGAGTGAGTTTAGTTTTACGCCGCACTCAGAAATATTCCAGCTATATGGCGGCGGTTTGTCTGGACCAGACAAGCCAGTGATCAACGACATGACCATCGATCTGCGCAATTGGGAACCGATGACATGTGTCAACCAAGTCAGCGAGCCTGACAACCCGATCCCGTTAGTCGCCTCTTACGACAAGTATTGGGTTTCTGAAGATCAATATTCTAACCCGGATCTTCACTGGTGACACCTGAAGAAATCATCCAATATTTGTGTTCATGTTCATAAAGAACATATGCTCATTGGTCAGCAATAGTCCAGCTAAATGACGGCGGTCTGTAAGTAATCGGGTCTTAGCCAGACAATTCAATGATTGACATCATGAGCATCGATAGGACACGATGGCATGCATCAACCAAATCATCGAACCGGACCATCCGATCACCTCGGACACATATTGCGATAAGCATTGGTTGCCGAATTTCGATTCTAGTATGGTCCTTCAGGCCTAATATTGTCATTGGTAGTTTGGTCTTCAATAATTGGAGCTAAAAAGGACAACTTGAGTTTAAAAAGGAGTATAACCCATTCAAAGATAAATTCACTTACACTATAAATGGAACAAAGCAATACCCTAACAATGCAGCGTTACTGCATTGTCGTGCGTTATACATGGAGCGGTGGGGTAGCCTAGTGGTTAAAGCGTTCGCTCGTCACGCCAACGACCCGGTTCGATTCCCCACATGGGTACAATGTGTGAAGCCCATTGCTGGTGTCCCCCGCCGTAATATTGCTGGAATATTGCTAAGAGTGGCGTAAACCTAAACCAACTCACCCCTTTTGACACAGCTGGGATGACTCTTTAAGAAGACAACAGCACATTTTGACCATGGAAGGCTGTGTTTGACTCACGGTCGGTATTTGCGAAAATCAAACATACCATCCAAATTGCAATAATGCAACTTTGATACATAGTTATTGTTTTGTAAGAGTTGAATTGAGCTGAGTTGGGTTTTACGTCACATCGGCATTGTTCAAATGAGTACTTTTTCAAAGTCAAAGTCCAAATGAGTTTAATTTCAAAAGCATATATATTCATTACAGTGTTATTTAAAACAGATAATTTCATAGCACTAAATTAAAAAGCATTCGTTGTTCACATTACATAGTTACAATTTATGATACAGATCAACCTCCCTCAGGTAGTTAACAATGAGATGCCCGCTCACGCGGGTGTATTGTAAGAACCAGCAAAACCAGCAATATCACGGCGGAGGACACCAGAAATGGGTTTCACACGTTGTACCATGTGGGGAATCGAACCCGGGTCTTCAGCCTGATAAGCGGACGCTTTAACCACCAGGCTATCCCACCGCCCGGAAGAACCAGAACACTATAACGATTCCATAGGTTTGACCATGTAATGGTTTTGTTTGTCAATACACTAAAACAGTAGGGACAGGTGTACCAATGAAATGTGATGACATAAGGTTACTTTCATTATTTTATTTGTGAATCGGTCATAAAACGACCTTGACATTCCAGACGAAAGCCGACCCTTGCCAAGGCAAGGGGTGTGGAGCCAACACGAAGTGCAATGTCAAGGACGCCGCAACTGCTCGGTGTATTATTACGGGTATGTTAGACGCGATGTGTCATTTTAATATATGTAAAGCTGACTTCGTCACAGTTACTGAAGGGAAGACAAGATTCATCTTCAGTCATGCAGGTCAGGGGTCAGGTCACCTCTTCAGAGGTCAAATCCAGTTCACATGTACTGATTGAGCGTCTGATAACATAATGCATAGTCAAATGTCCCCACACACTGATGTGTCGATCGGCGTGTAAAATACAGTAAACTATGTTTGTTACGAACACGCTTATTACGAACTGGGCCTAGATTTTCGAAGCTCTCTTAGCGCTAAGATAGTCGTAAGTGCCATACATTAACATTAACTTACGACTATCTTAGCGCTAAGAGAGCTTCGAAAATCTAGGCCCTGGCGGACATATCAAACTGTGTTTTTTTCCGTCTCGGGCACTTGCTATGTATATTAATCAAAATGCGTATAAAGAATAACTGCTATAACGAATTAAATGGCGTGTCCGTTCGAGTTCTTTATAACCATTATAACTGTATGTTCATGTTCATGCTGCTGATTTCTTTCTTACGTGTATCTTAATATGTAATATTACAGTTTTGGGAAATTTGTAATAATTCAAATTTTGTGTCTTTAATTGCGCGAACGTTTATACATATATCAGCCAAGTAGTTGTCGTATTTATTTAATTCAAAGATTGCTTTACTTCTTTCATGTGTGATTCTGGTATAACATTGTGACAGGCCCACGATCAAAGGGGGGTAACCCCTTTTCCCACAACCCACTCTACCTCTCTCCTCCCCCCCCCCTCTCCGTGGGTGGGTGCACGGGTGGACAAATGACCATTAAAACTCTCGTAAAAACGTTCTAAGCACACACCCACAGCACCTTCTCTAAAATCTGTATCCGCCCCTGATACTCATGTTGATAATGTAATGCATAAATCACAACATAAGGTGAAGATAGGGTACCAGAACGCGAAGAGTGGTCTCCCTTTAAACTTGGGATCTTATGTGTTGCTGTTGATAACATCTCGATATTTATGTTATATTTGCAGAATGTTCAGAAACTCCCAACATCCCAAACGCCATGCCCATGCCGTGTAGTCGTACTGTACAGACCACAGTCTCCTTCAGATGTACCGAGGGCCATGTCGTCGTCGACGGCCCCGCTGAACTCACGTGTCGGACCAATGGGTCTTGGTCTCGGCCGACGTTCAAGTGTCTTGGTAAATATCCTTGAACAAAGCGTACCGCAGTAACGTACCATTTGTAACTTTGTAACATGTAACAACATGCTCGTTCCTTGGGGTATGGGGTGGTGAGGTAGTCTATTGGTTGAAGCGTCCGCTCGTCACGCTGAAGACCCGGGTTCGATTCCCCACATGAGTACAATGTGTGAAGCCCATTTCTGGTGCCCACGGACGTGATATTGCTGGAATATTGCTAAAAGCGGAGTAAAGCCATACCCACTCACTCACAACAAACCCAAATACCTATTCCATATATTATTGGTATAATTCTATTTCACAGTTGACTGTGGTGCTCCTCCGTCAGTGATGGACGCCACCTTCACTCAGGGGATCACAACCACGCTGGGAAGTCACGTGACGTATACCTGCGCAGAAGGCACGCACGTCGAGAGAGGCAGAGCTTCGACCGAGTGTCTGGCATCTGGGTCGTGGGCTCGACCCAACTTTGTCTGTCAAAGTAATCAGAATATGGTGTCTCTGTTGTATGTTTTGACAGAAGCTAAAATCTTGACACAGCGGCTACCTCATTTAGCCGAAAAATGCACAATACGTGCAGTGAATGCACTTGATTATGTTTTTTGTAAAGCCGTCGAAAGTGGTCGATTTCTCGGCTTTTCCGATTCGCGCCAAAAGACGTGTCAAGAAATCTTCACATGTAAAGAAAATATAATGTGTCATCACCAAATGATATAGGTGTTATACTCCATGATCATTCAGCTTATAAGACAAGTCGATTTCATAAACATTTACTACTTACGAAATATCAAAATCTTACGAAGTTTGGGACTCCCTGTATATCGGGGAAATGGAGGCTGAGCATGGACAGGGCTTACCTCCTGTGACCTTAGCGCTTCGCCAGTCGTAAGTCTACGTTATGGTATGGGAGTTACGATCACCTTAGCGATACCCCAGTCGTAAGTCTATGTTACGGTATGGGAGTTACGATCACCTTAACGTTACCCCAGTCGTAAGTCTATGTTATGGTATAGGAGTTACGATCACCTTAACGCTACCCCAGTCGTAAGTCTATGTTATGGTATAGGAGTTACGATCACCTTAACGTTACCCCAGTCGTAAGTCTATGTTATGGTATAGGAGTTACGATCACCTTAGCGCTACCCCAGCCGTAAGTCTATGTTATGGTATAGGAGTTACGATCACATTAACGCTACCCCAGTCGTAAGTCTGTGTTATGGTATAGGAGTTACGATCACCTTAACGCTACCCCAGTCGTAAGTCTATGTTATGGTATAGGAGTTACCATCACCTCAGCGCTACCCCAGTCGTAAGTCTATGTTATGGTATAGGAGTTACGATCACCTTAACGTTACCCCAGTCGTAAGTCTATGTTATGGTATAGGAGTTACGATCACCTCTAGCGCTACCCCAGTCGTAAGTCTATGTTATGGTATAGGACTTACGATCACCTAAGCGCTAAGATCGGTTTATACAACGGATATATAATTATAAAGTATTTACTATGTTAGTCACGATATGGCTGAAATATTGCCAAAGTGACTTTAAATTTTAACTCACTCACTCACTCTTTATAGAACGGCATCCTGACCAGCAAATAGTGTATGCGTCTCGGTATCAGGTGTGTGCACATTAGGAAGTGCGTGGCAGTTTCGCTGTATTATGACAACATTTCAGTTACCTGGCCACGTGTCAGTGTGGAAAAGGTCGAAGTGATATAATTGTATAATAGCGTGTATCAATTTGGCGAAAAACAATTACCGCTGATTTCATGCCGACATACATCCGGGCGAACCTTGGATGATGTTGATCCAAGAATTCTAAAAGTCTGCATAGGGATTCTTTCCAACCTTTAAGGTTGGCTTCGTGTCTATCGTGCATATATGCTTAAAAAATTGTAGATTTCCGAACACCTGTAAAGTCGCGACCGTTCTGTTTAACAGAACACGGAAGTTTGTTCCGGAAAATTCCGAACTTTTTCAGTTTGATTACTTGTCGTAATCGTACAGTCGTATTATTGTTTAACGATATTGGTTTTGCAGCGGACCGTCACAAGCTTCTATCAGTTGGTCCCGGGGGGACAGATGATTCAGTTTGATCTTCCCCCGGGTCATGAGAAACCCCGAGAAGTTGACCACAAAAGCCATTGTGTCCGTGAAGCTATCTATGACATCATTTCCGGTATGATCTACTTCAGCGCCGTTGGTGATCCACCTGTTATTGGTTACCGAACTCTCGACAACCCTGTAATGATGGCCCTTATGTTTGGTATGTGAGTGAATGTAGAAGGGTCTAAAAAATTCAGCTGTTACCTATTCATAATTGAGACCCGTGAAGATCCGGGTTAGAATTGATCTTCAGTAACCCATGCTTGTCGTAAGAGGCGACTATCGGGATCGGGTGGTCAGGCTCGCTGACTTGGTTGACACATGTCATCGGTTCCCAATTGCGCAGATCGATGCTCATGCTGTTGATCACTGAAGTGTCTGATCGATTATTTACAGATCGCCGCCATATGGTTGGAATATTGCCGAGTGCGGCGTAAAACTAAACTCACTCACTTTCCTTTCTGAAAAGTTGAAGCCCAAAATGAAGCGAGTCAAGATTTCCTCAGGTTCCATCTCACTGGGGCTACTTTTCAAGTTAAAAGGAATTAATTGTTTCTATCACATATTCAGAGACTAAGCGTTAGTAATCTATAAGGTTCAGTCAGACAAAAGTTTACTGAATTTATCAAAATGTTCTGTGTTAATGAATGATGGTTATCTGTTCCAGGGGACGTGGCCGTGGGACTTGCTGTGGATTATCTGGCGAATTTACTCTTTTCTTGTTACTATTCTAAAAGATATATATCAGCAAGTGACAAGTTTGGTCGAGATGCGAAGCAAATATATGAAGCGAATGCTCAGGTTAACAAACTAGCTTTGGACAGAGACAAGCGGTGAGTGATGTTTTATTCAGTTTATACCTTTGTTGTTTTACGGCACACTCAACAATATACCATCTCGAGTGAGTGAGTTTAGTTTTACGCCGCACTCAGCAATTGTCAAGCTGTATGGCAGCCGTCTGGACCAGACAATCCAATGATCAACATGAACTTCGAACTATGCAACTGGGATTCGCTGACATGTGTCAACCAAGTCAGCAAGCATGACCACCCGATCCCGTTAGTCGCCTCTTACGACAAGCATGGGTTACTGAAGGCGACATAGGCACCTGTTACACGAACTGTGTGAGGTCGATGGTTGTCGTGTTGAAACAGCTCTCTCTCTCTGGCGGTTAAAAAGTCGGAGGAAGTGGGGTCGTGCGCAGGATTTGGTCGATGTAGCGATTTGCTGTGAGATTGAGTTGAACCACCACAAGCCCTGATCTACCCATGTAGGACATGACTCCCCACACAATGACGCTACTTCCACCAGATCTGTCCACCTGTCGAACGCAGCTTGGCGCAAAACGTTCGTGTCGACGTCTATAGACACGTTGTCTCTCACCCCGTCGTTGCAGGAGGAAACGCGATTCATCGCTGTACCCCCTTGGACCATTGGACACGTCGTTGTCGGTGTAGTCGTGTCAGGACAGGTCCAACGTTTGGTCGGTATGCTCAAACGTCGGTATTACCACTTCTCTCAGACGATTTCTGATGGTTTGGTCTGAAATTCTTCGAAGAACCAGGCACCTGTCCTGCAGTGTCCACTGCTGTAGCAAATCGGTAACATCCAGATAAATCCGTCCTGAGCAGTAGTGGTCACTCTTGGCCTTCCACTTCTGGGACGATTTTGGGTGGAAATGAAGCGCGTATATCGATGCCATAATCGAGATATGGTGCTGTGGTGGACGTTCAAGTGTATTTCAATGGCAGACTGGGACTCCCCTGCTTCCAAATGTCCAATGGCGATATTTCGGTCAGTGGCATTCAATTTTTTTTTACGTCGTAAATTTCGTAATGAAATGATGAATTTGGTTCTTTATAGTCGACGTCTGTATTCATGTTTCCGACACATTGCACGTGCATTACGTGGAAAACTTTTCCTGCATGCCTTGTATCGTTTTCATGTGTTATGACAAACGTTTGCAAACACATTTTAGTATGCGTTTTACACAACAACCACGACATGATTAACGGGATTCAAACAAAGGAATTGTCTTAATGGCGATTGCTGTCAATATAAATCGAAATGAACTGCTGAAAACGCTAATGCTTTTGTTGGTTGGTTTAAATGTTTTTGGTTTTTTTATAGTCTACCTAAAGGTTTACATTTATATGAGAACAGACTTGTGTTTGTAAGTTTGACTTTAGCGTATTTCATTATAGTGACTTACTCATTCCTGACACTCTGTGCTTCGAGGGGGGCGGCGGGGTAGCCTAGTGGTTAAAGCGTTCGCGCGTCACGCTGAAGACTCGGGTTCGATTCCCCACATGAGTACAATGTGTGGAGCCCATTTCTATTGTCCCCCGCCGTGATATTGCTGCAATATTGTTAAAAGCGGAGGAAAACTAGACTAACTCACTCACTCACTCACTCACTCACTCACTCACTCACTCACTATGAGCTTCGACGGAACATAAAGTATTCATGAACGATTACATGTTGTGTATGGGGATGCGATCCCACATATGCCACAAATAATATTGGATTAAGGAATTTCAGGATGGGGGTGATAAGCCCCTCTCTGTGTTCGACCTGCCACCGGCCAAGACACGAAAACGCTTATGACGTTCACAACCTGATACTGAAACAACTGAGCTGGGTGAAACCGATGGCGTCTGGTATTGGACAATAGAAACAATTCTTCATGAACGTAAACATCTGACAAAATGAGGGCTGCTGGGTTCACCAACTCTGATATCAAGATAACCAGATGTAATCGCAACCAGAATTTTCATTTTTGTCTAACGACAGGTGATTAAACCTGGATCCGCCATTATGATCCCTAGAGCAAAGAACAATCCATAAGTCGACAAATTGGGGGTCTCTCAAGCCTGGAGGTTTGAAGACACGACCTTTAAGGGTACCGCAGAGACTTATAGTGAGTGAGTGAATGAGGTTAGTTTTATGCCGCACTCAGTAGTATTCCAACTACATGGCGACGATCTGTAAATAATCGACCAACAGCATGAGCATCGATCTACGCAATTGGGATACGATGACATGAGACAACCAAGTCAGCGAGCCTGACCACCCGATCCCGTTAGTCACCTATTACGGCAAACATATGGGTTGCTGAAGATCAATTCTAACCTAATTCTAATTCTTTACGGGTGCTATGAGTGAAGAAATAACAATTCAAGAAATTAAAACAACTATAGGATCATTGGCTAGAAATGTTTTTGAGAATTGAGCGATCAGTGAAATGCTTAACATCTTGGTTTCAGGTACGTGTATTTCGCATGTGCAAATTCAATTGGTCGTGTCGGATACGATGGGTTTAACTACGTACGCATCACAAGGACTGCTAAACCTGCTGGGCTATATCTGAATGGTGAGTACTGTAGCCGATTATCCATGTGTCAGAAAGGTCTGTCACTCCGTATGGCAAGCCGTTTTCCCATTTATTAAGAAATTAAAGACATTTTCAATTGTTTTAAAGATACATGTGTTCTAGTTAAAGATACTGATAATGTTTTAAAGATGTCGGTAAATATTTGGAGATATCTTTAATTAATTCCTGATATTCAAATAGAATTACTGATATTTCTAAATGTGTTTAAGATATCAATAAAACAATTACGATCATAGTGTACATAATTTTATTAGCAATTTATTCATATATATTAAATTCAGTTCCAGATATCTTGAAATAATTTGCACATATCCACAAATGCATTACAGATATCTTCAATTGAATTAGAGATATCTTCAAGTCAAGATAGTTTAAAATCAACTTAAGATATCAGTAATTTCTCAATACACTATCTCTATTTGAGATATCTTTAACTCATTTTATGATATCTCTAGATCTAATTCAATTCAATATATCAGCAATTCTTTTCAAGATATCATTAATATGCTTCATAATATTTTTATTCATTTCGCGACATCATGGATTTTATTGAAGATATGTAAAATTATCTCTGTTTGAATTATCTTCAATTCAATTCAAGATATCTCTATTTTCATTCAAGATATATTTAAAACAATTAAAGATATCAGAATTTCTTAATACATGTGAAAACAGCTTGCCATAAGTCAGCGTCTGTTGTTGACTTGTCTCAGAGAAGCTGATGTTGACGGAAAATACGTTATTTTGAAGAATATACAGGGTGTCCAGTAAACGACCGATGTATGTTTTACGTTATGCCGTCAACGTGAAATGTTTACCTGAAGTCGGGATGTGTGTGCCTCTGATATATGTGTTTGTCTCTAATTTGTGTATTTTGAATGTGTTTGGTGGCTCTGTATACCTATATACCGTGATGTGTGCGCCTTCAATGTGTGATGTGTGTGAGACCATCACGTGTGTGCCTTATGTACAAAGTGTGTCTGCCTCCAGCATGTGTGCCTTCAATGTGCAATGTGTGTCTCTGATATGTTCCATCAATGCGTGATGTGTGTGTGTGTGTGCCTGTGATATGTGTGCCTTCAATTGTGATGTGCCTGTGTCTGTCTAGCGGGGAGTAGCCTACTCACAGTTTGGAGCAGCTCATTAATTAGTAGGTAAGTCCAGGCAGTAACACTGGTCACATCTGACTGATCTGTCTGATAATTGGAACGTCTGACAAATGGCACGTCTGACAATTGGAAGGGAACCAACCCCACAAGTATTTCTTGATGGCTTCACCTACTCTAAGAATATAACCAGGGGCCAGACTACACACTGGAGATGTACCATCAAGACATGCCGAGGGAAATGTTCCACTGTTGGGGACTTCCTGAAAGATTTCTCGGACCACTGCCATCCACCTAGAGATCCGACTCAAGTCCAGTTTGTTAGTAATTTGCGGACACGGGCCAGAGAAGAAGCTACACCTGTCCAGGCTATCTACAGAACAGAAGTCTCCCACATCAGCACCCAAACCTGTACCGATTTGTGGAACTGAAGGCATCGGAAGGCGCCAAGCTAACGCAGATTGACTTTGGTGCCGCTCCCCCACCCAGGAAGAAAGCGTACATAGAGTCTGAGGGGAGACTGCTCCGGTGGAAAGAGAAGCTGACCAGTGGCCAGAAGACATCTGTTCAATTCCTGGATGCTGTTGGACATCTATTGAAACTGGGCTGAAAATATTGAACTCTACTCTAGTATAATCATTTATAATATTTGTTATGTGTCTTCAATACGTGATATTGCATCACAATGTGAGCCTCTAATACCTTAAATAAACGCAAGTATACCTTCAACCCAACATGCGTGACGTGTATACTTATGTCTGATCTGTGTACCTGTTGAATGTTTCAGAAAACGTCCTCTACATCTGCTCCAGCGTCACTGACGACATACACAGCTTTAACCTGACCAGCAATAAACTCAAGACCATTGTGTGGGCCGATAGCGACACCCCACACCGATGCTGGGACATTCTTGCCGAAAACGGCCATATCTATGTATCTCACATCCAGAAAACGTAAGTACGCAATATTGAACTGGGACGTTCTTTCCGAAAAAGGCCACATTTATGCATCCGGAAAACGTACGTATCTATTGCAACTGGGACATTATTGCCGAAAACGGCCATATTTATGATTCCCACATCCGCAAAACGAAAGTACGTATGGTTGCAACTGGTAACTAATTATGTATATATTGGTAACTACATATAATTGTGAGGGGTTTTTTTTTCGCCGCTCAATTTCTATTTCAGATGTACTGAACTTAAGTGAGTGCGCGTGTGAGTGTGTGTATGCGAGCGTGTGTGTGTTAGTCCGTCATAATGCCGGTTTTACATTAGTATGCAACTGACTGACTGAATTTGTTTTTACGCCGCTTTTAGCAATATTCAAGCAACAACTTGGCGGGGGACACCAGAAATGGGCGTCACACATTGTACCCATGTGGGGATTCGAACCCGGGTCTTCGGCGCGACGAGCCAACGAGTATTCAACTGACATAGTTTCGCATTTTAGCAAAATGACAATGAAAACAGATGTTAGGTCTTGCAAATGCTCAACAAATACCTGGGAAGATCAATTAACAGAACAGAACTTGTATTAAGCCGGGAGACACAGCATAAGAGGTACAAATATACATTTCAGGATCTATAGGATATACATAAAAGAACTTACAATCTGTAGAATGATAATACAGAATGTACCAAGTTGCTTTAAAACAATTATTTGTTTACAGTTAACAGTTCCATAAATATTAACACATTGGGTTTTAACATTGGCGTTAGGGTATATGTTTTCAGATGATCGACAAAAACGACATTTTATCCAAATCTAGCTAGTTAATCTACATCGAAACGTCGCTCTATGCAATAAACAAAAAGTAAAAGTTAGTTTGATGACCATGCAAGAATCTACATCGAAACGTCACTCTATGCAATAAACAAGAAGTTAAAGTTAGCTTGATAACGATGTAATAATCTACTTCGAAACGTGGCTCTATGCAATAAACAAGAAGTTGTCATCCATAACGTTATATGGTTCATTTGTAAACGTACATCTATTGTAACACAGTTGTAGTCAAGAATTAAACTTTAAGTAAAATCACGATAAAAACATTTTTATGCTGCTTGTTTCATCTTGCACAGGACCATCAGCAAGTTCTCGCTGAATGGGGAGAAAGAGGAAGGACTGAAATACAGCGGCGTATATAAGGGCATCCGGGCACTCGTCTATGTTCCCTGACCTTGACCTCTGTTCACAGACAGGAATGGAGCCTGTCGTTCTTGTTCTCTGACTCCTCGTATGAATTCTCTGACTTGTGTGTCCGAGGTCTGGTCCCTCGCCTGTGTTTTCTGTTTTGTTTCCTCACATGAATGTACGGTTAATAAATTTGCCGTGACAAAAGGTTTAAAAGTCCCCTTTGAACCAGCAAAATAGAACACAGACAAGTCTAAAATATTCAATAATATATTGAACAAACAATGAGCAAGCTACAATGAATGACAATACAGATATCTAGTACAATGCAATTGAGTCACAAATCTAAAATATTGGGTCACAAATATAAAATATCAACTCACCAGAGTCTTGACATTTACAGTGAGAGCAGATATACTGATTGAAGTTTGTTTACAATGACAGCAGTTGAATAGACGAGCACCACGGTCAGTTTTGAATGTTGAACAACCTGACGATGGCAGACAGATGTGTATAACTCCAGTGATGTGATAAGTCCGTCGCACAACGCAACAACCAGCCTTTATATAGCTCTTACACAGTTCTCGAGCATTCTAGCAAAGCTAGGCATCATCATTATCCACTCAGAACATTAGGCGATTTTCTCGAACATACGACCGGAAGTCAAAACAAAATAAGCCAGCCAATGGAGGCAACTCTGAAGTGCTATCTCAAAAAGGCGTACCGCTAAAAATACTATTGCCATAGAGCATATATGATGCGAGGTGCGAGCCAAAACCCACACTCAAAATTTTAAACATTGTGACCCATAATGACTATCACCTAATCAATGTGATATTACAAATTACAAAAAAAACACACTATCAATATATTCAACCTTTCTCCTCGCTTAGAATTGTACATGATTGAAATGCAATGGAGTAAAATATAATTTATGGTGAAATCTCGTTACTCCTCGACCCGTGAATATCCGGTGTAGAATTGATCTTCAGTAATCCATGCTTGTCGTAAGAGGCGACTAACGGGATCGAGTGGTCAGCCTCGCTGACTTGGTTGACACATGTCATCATATCCCAAGTGCGTTGATCGATGCGCATGTCGTTGATCACTGGATTGTCTGGTCCAGACTCGATTATTTACAGACCGCCGCCATACAGCTGGAATATGACTGAGTGCGGCGTAAAATTAAAATCGCTCACTCACACACGTTACTCCTGACCTCGTTAATCTGAAACCTCGACTTCCGGATGCTCTCCGGCCTACAAATGTGATCTTCCGCACTGTTTAAATTTGGACCCTACCGTAACCTGTTTCACTTCACCTGATAACTGTAATAACTGATTTGATCCCTCCAGAAAATCCTAACCTTAAATCTGTTGGAAATGATAAGAATTTGATTTTGGTTGATCGGATGGTCTAGAATCTGTCAGTTGACTGCTCGACTTTATTTTGTATGACCTTATTTTGTATGCCTGAAGAACTATACAGTCTCTGTGTGTGGTCTTTTAAAACATTCATCTCACGTTGCCATGGATGCGTCAAGCAAATGAGCCACAAGGGGACACCTGAAGAAACGGCGCTTAAGGAATATGCTGAATTATGCAAAGCAAAAATGCAAAATGAAACAGTTTAAAACAGCCTCCGTTAAGCGTATTCGACAGTAACAGGCTTTAAATGGAAATGCCAAAACCTCTCTCCACAATCGTAAGGACCCCATGTTAAAAAAATCACTGTTCGATATTGACTGTATCATAAGCATGTGTTTATAAACCACTGTCAGGCTGTGTGAACATTGTTAGTGGTCGTGAAAATTGTATCGTATCCCGCTCCGCCGGCTGTAACAGTCACAAACACACGCAAAGGCAAGACAATTCTTCACATGAAAACACAAAACGGATAATGAAGTAAAATGAATGTGCAAGTAAAATGAATAATTGAACCAGACATTGCCTTAGCGTCACAGTGGAAATGTCCATCTTGAATGTTCAACCCTGACAATACCCCCGGAAGCAAGACCCGTGTGACGTTCTTTGAAATATTTGTAGAAGAAGCATGCGCGAATATACTTCAAAAGAAATGTAGACAAGAAAGTTGTAGAAAGTTGTTTTCTATAAATAATAAGTTCAAACCGACTGCTGAAATATAACATATCGTGCGGACACTATATCATATCGTTCGCACACTATATCACATCGTGCGCACATTTAGTATCTCGTGTGCACGATATAAATAAAACCAAATTCTTCTACTCATTTCCATTCAGCGATTCTGTAGAAGTCATACCTCTCGTCATAGTCTTGTGGGTAGTTGTCGGTCTCTCTAAATATTTACGTACGCTTAGACGTAAATATGAGACGGTCTCATTGGTTTCTTCTATTTCTAGTACACGTGGGTGATTTGACAGTTATAGTGACCTATCGTATCACAAAAGCTTGAACGTCTTGACCAAACTGCTTTGTTTAGGTATTGCCAATGCGTGTCGTATGCATAAAGAAGCTGATCGCCGAAAAGGGAAGCACACTTCGTGTGAATTAAGCATAAATGAATAAATAAATGCCTACACAGAGGGAGATATACATGTATTTGTATATGCATTTATTTACATGTCTATCCACACACACACACACACACACACACACACATATATATATATATATATATATATATAATATGAGTCCAGATATTTCTTCTTATATAAAGATATTCGTATGTGTATGCTTATATAATATATTTATTTGGGATTTTTATAGTTTCATGTATGCGTAGATAAGTATATACATATGAACACCGAAAATAAATAAATAAGTAAACACACAAATGACATATGCATTTAATATTCGTCAACAGTTACAGAATATAACTCCTGACCCATATTGGAGGCGGTAGTTGCACTTTTGTGATTTTACGTCTGCTTCAGCAGATCCGTTTTTGTGGCTGGGGTCAGTAAACTTTAGTAAAAACAAGAGCAATAAAAAAAACGATAAAAATAACTGACCCAGGTAATACAAGTGTGGGGACACAGGCACTCTAGCCTAGAAGGTCATAAAGCAGGTCGAGGAGAAATTATTAACATACAGGAGTAGACCAGATGGGAGTGTTTGAAGTTTATTGTACGTAAGTTAAGCTGATAATAAATGTAGAGCGTAGAATGTTAACACCGTTGTTGGTGAGGTGAGAGAGAGGTATGGTTGTACGGTGACATCGTGATGTAATATCTGGATCTGATGAGGTTGTTCGTATTCTAGTCTGTGTTTCTCTTTTCCCAACTGCCCTGAATTTCCATTCCCACGTGAAGCAACAAAAAGTTTAGTTAGTTTCGAAATGTAAATTCATGTCCTGCTGTCATGAAATAATACTCTTCCCTTGACACTCATTTGAAGAACCAGGTGAACTTCGTGACAAAATAATATAAAAAATATACGATGTGATCTTCTATTTTTTAATTTCCTAAAATAAGTTAACAATTTGCAAAATATTTTTTAATTATTATATTCGCCTGCATGCTGTTTGATGTTGGAGATGTGAAACATATAAAATTAACCTTGTCCTAACGTTTGTGGAAATACTGTAACTTGGTAGGCGGAAGTCTGACAAGACAATTCACGACGAAAATTTGGATCCCGATCTTTGATCAGAAAAATCATGTTAATCTGGAAGAGTATTTGGTCTGAGGTGTTTAAAAATTGTTCTGTACATGAGTGCTTGGGCGAGGTTAAGATCAGGTGTTGACCCGCATGGCACTGAAACCGGACGCTGTAGAAACATGCCCAGTGAAGAGAGAGATTGGTATAAGCGCCTCAAGGAAGTGGAAGACAAAATATATTGCTACACTGTTTTTTTTTGTGAATGGCAAAGTTCTCTCTCGGCCAAAATGTGGGTCGATGGGCCTAGTGGTTAAAAACATTCCTTCGTTACGCCGAAGACCGGGTTTATTATTCACCACATGGGCACAATGTGTCAAGCCCATTTCTGGTGTCTCCCCGCCGTGATATTGGTGGAATATTGCTATAAGCGGCGTAAAACTGAACTCATTCTCTCAAACGCTTAGGCTAATGTGTAGAGAGTTGGACCATTTCTCAATTTTATGTATTTTTCAAAACCTTTTTTTGTGCTGTCTAATGTTGAAATGTGTGTTTAAACCGCCAAAACTGTGTACTGTAACAACATATTAAAGAGGTAAACCAAATTTCATGTGTTTAGTTTTTAAACTCTTCCATAAATCTGTGTAAAGTAGCGTACATGCGTGCGTATAAATCTACCAGTGGATATATAGGGCGGTTTGATAGAGGTATTTTTAATTTGATGGGGATTTAAGCTGGGACTGGGTATTGCCTCTACAAACGGAGTCTTGAAATGATTTCGTCTAAAATATTGATTTGGAGAAATTGTGGTATTTGGTGATTGGTTTAATATAAAGGTGTTTTATCCGAAATGATTTTAAATACGAATTCTAAATGTTTTGAAATATGCTATAAAGTTGTGTTAGTGGTTCGACCTAATGCTTACTTGAAGTATACCAGGGTGAGTACGTAAGTCCCAAAGCTTTCAAAGTAAATTTCGGCATACCAAAATTTTAATCGTAGTATATTTGTTGTTTTAAAAAATGGCTAAATCTCTCAGTTCAATCGCCAGTGACTGAAGGGATGATATAAATCCAGATAGGGTTCATGCAGGTAGCAAAAGTACTGTAAGTCCCCAGGTGATTTACCGTCAGTTACTGGTGATCTATAGCCTGTTTTTATATTGTAATGTCCTAAATAGTATATCATTTAAGTTAGATAGTTACAAGTTAAGTGTGATATTCTAGCATTTTTACTATCCTTTGACGGCAGATTTTATATTATAACATCATAAATTATTTACGTATGACCTGTTTCAGTCACGATATGGCTGAAATATTGCCCACGTGACTGTAAATCTTAACTCATTCATTCATTCATACTTGTAGTAAAAGAAAGGGAAAGGACTTCAAACTGGTCCACCGAGTTATTCCCTTGGCCGTTAGCGAGACCAGGTAGCCAGGGAATTATAACATTTGCACAAACTGATTTAAATAATTGAGTTAAATGTTAATGTTTTTCGATGACTGTGTATCTACGCGTGCTTGTGAGGGACAGTATTTGTTGACGTCATTGAGAGTTATTTGTATTTTGTCTATCTGTGCTAAAGTTGACTCTAATGTTCCCCGTCGTGATATGGCTGGAATATTGCTAAAAGTGGCGTAGAACTATAACTCACTCACAGCTAAAGTTTTAGCTGGAATATCATATGTAGTGAATATTGGCATTGTAGTACAAATTGTTTGGTAAAGTTGTTGACTTTATGTGAGTCATATTTTAATATTTGGAAAAAAATTAAATAGTGTGATAGTTTGTTGTTTACGTTTGATTATTTGAATTGTTCCCCTGATTTGGTTTCACCAAATTAAGAGACACATTTAAATGTGGCCTGATGTTTACACGTGTTTGTCGCCACCCATTTGAAAGGACATCATGGATGAAGATTTTAACCCCCCTTCCTTCATAAAACTCAGCCTTTGACAACTGTGATTTCTATGGGAGCGGATTATTGCCACATTCCCCTAAAATGTCTTCTCTACATAAGGTATAAGCAGTGATATTATTCGATTGTAGATGGTACCTGATTCAACGTAGGTCATTTTATGATAGACGTAGATGAGTGAGTGTGGTTTTCAGCAATACTCCAGCAATATCACGGCGGCGGACACCAGAAATGGGCTTCACACATTGTACCCATGAGCGGACGCTTTAATCCATCAGGCTACCCCACGCCCCAGATGTAGATGAATGCAGTATCTACGTAAATGAAAGTATCATGTACGTAAATGAAAGCATCATGTTCGGTAATATAATAATGGTCTACATGGATAACAGTATCATCCACGTAATCTACGTACGTGCAAGTATGATACACGTAAATGTAAGTATCATCGTAACAAAAGTACCATGTAGGAAAATGTACGTCTCGTGTACGTAAATAAAAGTATCGTCCACGAAAGTGAAAGTACCATTCTCGAAAATGTAAGTACATGTATCATGAACATAAATGTACGTATCGTCCTCATGAACGTAAGCATCACCGACGTAAATGAGGTGAGGTGAGGTGAGGTGAGGTGAGGTGAAATTGGGTTTTACGTCGTGCTTGAGAATATTTCGCTCATTTGAAGACGTGCATGCGTGTGTATATGCCCAGACTTAAGCTGGTTTTATAGTGCTAGCCCACTGAGATACCATGCCGCAGTGAAGCATGAATACCCCACTCAGACACATTATACTGACTCCGAGCCGACCAGTCCTCGTTGTACCCATTAATGCCGAGCGCCAGGCAGGGACCAACAAGTACCATATTTTAACGTCTTTTGGTATGACGCGGTCGGGGATCGAACCCGCGACCTTCCACTCTCCGGGCGGACGCTCTGACGTAAATGAAGTATCGTGTATGTAGATGTAAGCATGATGCGTATAGATGAAAATATTATCCACGCAAATGGAAGTATTATGTTCGGAAATGTGAGTATGACCTTGATAAACGAGTGAGTGAATATTGCTACCTCCGCACCACCAGTATTGGAACTATTTGCGGCGAAAGTATCATGTAAGAATGGTCGACATAGATCAAGATAACATCAATGTAGATGAAAGGATGACGTGCAATGTGTATACTGTATACACAGAAGTGACTTTTGTTTTATACACAAAGAACAAAGAACTTAATTAAGCATCCCTGTATTTTTGCAATGACAGGTTTTCAACACGTACATAAAACTTCTCGTGGTGACCACGATGGAAAAACATGAATGTTTCTTACCCGTATGATCCTTTGACTCATAAAAACGACAAAATGATTGGTATCCATTTGATTTTATGATGGTAATTGCTCATTTTGAAAAACACTGATTTTCAAACAAAACTATGTCTGTACAAGTATTGCCCTGGAATGTTTAATGTTGAATTTATTGGTCCTTGTGGTTTGGTAGACTGTCCGTTTAACCTGAAGTCATGGCGATGCATGTAACAGAAATTATCCCTAAAATTATGATCCCTTCAACGATTCAAGGTCAATACCGAGTGTAACCTCCATGTGACCGTATGACAGCCAGCACTTTCCCCCTCATACCCCCTTTCAGCCTCCTGATCCTCTGAAGGGACAGTCTACGCCATTTTTCGTGTAAAGCAGCTTCCGATATTGGACCCGGTTCTGTACAGGAAGATCCATATGTTACACACGACGACCAATCATGTCCCAGATATGCTCCAAAGGGTTAAGATAGGGACTCATTCAATCGTGAGATATGCCAGAGAATGCTAAACTAAGTTCTTTGTGTATATATCAGTCACTGTACTTCACACTTATCTGCTGTGTGATTTGATAGCGTTATTCAGAACACACAAAACTAATGTTTTATTGCATTCACTTTTGGCCTAATTCAAAGAAAATCCTGGAAGGTAAATACTCCTGAAAAGAAAAGTGATAAATAAGAACATAATGACAGCTGTGTTTGTCCTTGTGTATCAATTCAGATATAAAATAGCTGATATGAACTGTAGATACGAGAGCACTGGGTTCAGTATAAGGGAATGTATTACGCGGCATTTATGTAAGCCTCGCCGAGTTCACCTGTGATACTACTGGTGCGGCAACAGGCAAATATCTATCACTCCTTGTGTAAGCTTGTCCATCGTGTCATATTCTGGATCACAGCAGGCTGTTATCTGAGAAAAGTATGCAGCTCAATACACGATTATACAACACGGTATTGGAAGCAATGCCATGGCTTTCGTAACCATTGTCATGGTCTCTGTGTGCAGTGTGGCCTCTGTGTACAGTGTCATGGCCTGTGTACAGTGTCATGGCCTGTGTACATTGTCATGGTCTCTGTGTACAGTGTGGTCTGTGTACAGTGTCATGGCCTGTGTGCATCGTCATGGTCTCTGTGTACATTGTCATGGTCTCTGTGTACATTGTCATGGTCTCTGTGTGCATCGTCATGGTATCTGTGTACATTGTCATGGTCTCTGTGTACATTGTCATGATCTCTGCGCATATTGTCATGGTCTCTGTGTACATTGTCATGGTCTCTGTGTGCATCGTCATGGTATCTGTGTACATTGTCATGGTCTCTGTGTACATTGTCATGATCTCTGCGCACATTGTCATGGTCTCTGTGTACATTGTCTCTGTGATTGTTTCCTGTGTACATAGTCATGGTATCTGTGTACATTGTCATGATCTCTGCGCTCATTCTCATGGTCTCTGTGTACATTATCATGGTCTCTGTGTACATTGTCATGGTTCTTTCCTGTGTACATAGTCATGGTATCTGTGTACATTGTCATGGTCTCTGTTTATATTGTCATGGCCTCTGTACACATTGCCATAATTTCTGTACACATTGTTAAGGCTCCTGTGGACATTGTCCCGGCCTCTGTATACGCCATACCATATGCATTGTCATGAGCTATGTCTACACTGTCATGGTCTCTGAACGGATCATGTCTACACTGTTTGGTGCCTTAACATTGTAACTGAGTCTCTGTGTTTCTTTAGCTGAGAGTTTAGTAAATATCAATCAACGTACATTGTCATGGTCCTGAAGACATGTCATGGTCTCTGTGTACATTGTCATGTCTCTGTGTACATTGTCATTGTCTCTGTTTACATAGTCATGTTCCTGTGTACATTGGCATGGCCTCTGTGCATATGTCAGGATCTCTGTGTACATTGTCATGGTCTCTGTGTACATTGTCATGGTCTCGTACATAGTCATGCCTGTCTACATTGTCATGGTCCTTGTGTATATGTCAGGATCTCTGTGTACATTGTCATCGCTCTGTCTACAATGTCATGGAAAGATTAATAAAGCTGTTCCGGGGCCATTGCTTTTAAACGTCGCCCGGGATAAGCGT
This sequence comes from Haliotis rubra, assembly GCF_003918875.1. Taxonomy (NCBI): domain Eukaryota; kingdom Metazoa; phylum Mollusca; class Gastropoda; order Lepetellida; family Haliotidae; genus Haliotis; species Haliotis rubra. The sequence continues at coordinate 1,285,090 of NW_025766259.1, forward strand.
GAGTATGTAACGTTCCGTCTCATGTGGTGCGGCTGACTCTTCAAGTTAAAGGTCTGGGCCCGGTTGTTCAAAAGCCTGTTAAATTTTAACGGACCGTTAACTAGTCCTTAACGGTCCGTTAACGTTAAGAGAGCAAAAGCCTGATGCTCAAAGTGCTGTTAACCTTTAACGGCCCGTTAAGCCCACGTTAACTTAACGTAAGGGGAGGGGGTTACATTAGCTCACTAACGTTACCATTAGCATTAGTTCTAGGTCTAGCTCCATGGTGACAACATGGCGTTTATTGTCCAGCCTAATGCAGCATTCATGAACATTAGACCACAAAGACAACCTAAGGACTTCAGAAAAATTTCTGTTGAGTTTAATGAAATGGAATTACACCAAAGATACCGATTTCGAAGAGATTCCATTGACTACATAATATCTTTGGTTCGTGATGATGTGGAGAGAGACACAAACGGAACCATGCTCTCACTGTAGACATGCAGGTGCTAGTCACCTTGAGGTTCTTGGCCAGCGGTAGTTTCCTACAGGTTGTGGGAGACACAGTTGGCCTTGATAAGAGTACAGTTTCGAGGACTGTTAATAGAGTGTGCGATGCTCTTGTTCGAAAGCGGCATCAGTTTATCAAGTGGCCAAGCGTACAAGAGAAAGACAAGATAAAGGAGGGTTTGTTTAGATTGGAGGTTTCCCTAATGTCCTAATGTCATCGGTTTTGCATTGATGGTACCCATGTCCAACCCATAAGATGAGCCTGCTTATGTCAACCGTAAGGGCTGGCACAGCATAAACGTGCAGGCTGTTTGTGACGATAAAGGTATGTAAACAACACCTTCACAGTAAAACTTACTTGCAATGTTTACTTGTTTCAAAGTGTGGCAAGTAAAGCCGATATATCACTTCAGTGTACATGATTGAAAACTGTCATCACCCAAAATGAAAACAGAATGTGAGAGTGAGCTCCTTGGTATAGTCTGTACGATGCAGGAGTGTTTTTGACGATACTCATTTTATGTAAACCATGACACCTTTTTACGAGTAATTGAAATTGGTTTTCCAGAAATTCAACAAGGAATAAATTTACATTTTGCATGATTATAAATGGATGTAAAATATATATACTGATGTTGTGTTTGCAGACCCTACTTACTCTATCCCTACCTTCACCCACACAAGGGAACCCTCAACAGCGGTATAATGACAGACTGTGTAGGACCAGAGTCACCATAGAGAGGACCGTTGGCCGATTAAAACGAAGGTTTCATGTTCTGCATTTGAGGTATTAAGATATATGCATTTCCTCGCAATTGATTTAAAGTAAGGGCAGATAGCAGTTTAAAGGTGGAAATGTAGAATATTCAGTAAGATATGTAAAATAACATATTTCTATGATAAAGTTTTCAATACATAAATAATGTTTGATGGCATATATGATTTTTAATTGAAGCAAATAATGTGATATGATTTTTTAACTTTTGTTTTAGATTTGTATGAACCAAGGAAAGGTGTGCAAAATTATATTGACCTGCGCAATATTGCACAACATAGAAGCTATCCTTTGGAATGAGGTTCTTGATGTCCGATGATGCCCATGTGAGACAGGACCAGCACCCATTGACCACTACGGAACGGAAGGAATGACGATTGGCAAGGCTATCAGGATCATATAGCAAGTACTTTCTTTGCTAACTAGGTAAGTAGAAGGTTTTTATCAATATAATCTGTATATAAAACACCATGTTTAGGTCAGTTCAAAATTACCTGTGTATTAATTTACAGGGATATGTTCAATGATTGTAATAAACAACTGAAACAAACATATATTCAAAATCATAGTAATTTTACAGCTTCAAAGGTAGCAAAATATCTAATGACTACTAAGTCATGATAACAGCACAAAACAAAAATGTATTCACTTGAACTGAATAAAAGATTGTATTAAATGTATGAAAGTTGTGAATGAAGACATTATATTAGCATTATATATACAAATCTATAACAGATAATGTATTTATTCTGTACAACTTCATTTCTTATTAAAGAAAATATAGTAATAATATGAAACTGATTAACACTTTTTATTTAATTTTTAAATTGTTGATTCTAAATATAGAAAGTAATCATGAAAATAACAAGACATCATATTGCAGCTTCAAAAAAATTCATCATTAAATCGTTAAAGAAGCTAGCAAACTATTTAATAGTTCAATTAACTACAAAAAGATACATCTTATTATAATTAAATGATGTAAATAGCAACTAACTGACATGGAAATTTGTTCCCTAATCCATACAAAATACATACATTTAATAACATTTTCTGATACTGCATAAGCTTATTCCATAATAGAAACTTTCAAATCTCTCAAAAAATCAGTTACTAAATTGAATTTTAAAAGTATTAATTTGTAAACAATGAGTTGTATGCCACATTACACTATATTAGTATATTTAAATCTGATGCAATGTAACACTTGTCAATTACAGAAACAGTCAATCTTGAAGATATGGAAGCAATGGAATTAGTATCTTTTTCTACAAATAATCAGCAAACTATTCCAACTGATCCTGAATCCGGCGTTGAACTACCAGCATCACCCATGGATACACCAATTGAATGTTCTAAAATTCCATCATCAAGCAGGCAAGATGAAGTGCAGACAGAGAAGATCCAGGGCAGACTGAGAAAATCCAGGAAGACTAAACACAGTAATGATGATGTACTCCATATGCAGTACCAGGTCTTAGCAGAAGAAAGAGAGAACCAGAGTCTGAAAAAAGAAAAACTGATATTAGAGAAGCAGAGGTTGAAACTACAGATTGAACTGCTTCAACGCCTGTTGGCTCAGAATGATTTGGACGTTAACCTTAATCCAACGCAGCTTCTGATGTCTATGCTGCATTAATAATGTCACAATTAATGATGTCACTGTTAATGTAATAGTTTGTTGATAATGATTAAGTGAATTAGATGGTAAATCTAATTAAATTGTTTCTTCCACATTACTCTATCTGTATATACAAACTTCTATTAACTACTAAAACTCATATCAAATTATAATAGTGCTCAATATCATTTAATAAACTATACATTTGTTCACAATGAGCTCTTTTTCATTTATGAATCAACTTAGCCAGTGTAATTTGCATAACAAGCCGGTATCAAAAGTTAAAATTCCTGAGTCTCTTTATTGTTTTTAATCAAAGGGAGACAATCCACCTACATTACACCTTTGACACTATCTGAACTTTGATCATGTCTTATGTCACTGTGATGTTGTTCCTTAAAGACACAAAGCTATTTTGAATTAGATTCAGTAAATACAGATATTATAAAAGTAATACCTTTTATTTCATACATATGTAATGTTTCTATATGTTTACTTATAACATTTTTAACATATCCCTGTAAATGGGTAATACAGAGGTACTCTCTTGAACTGACCTAAACATGGTGTTTTATATACAGATTATATTGATCAAAAAACCTTCTACTTACCTAGTTAGCAAAAGAAAGTACTTGCTATATGATCCCTGATAGTCTTGTTGTCATTCCGTCCTCTGTAGTGGTCAATGGGTGGCTGGCTGGTCCTGTCTCACGTGGGCATCATCGACATCAAAACCTCATTCCAAAGGATAGCTGTGTTGTGCAATATTGCGCAGGTCAATATAATTTTGCACACCTTTCCCGGGTTCATACAGATCTTAAACAAAAGTTAAAAAGCATATCACATTTGCTAATTAAAAATGATATATGCAATCAGACATTATTTATGTATTGAAAACTTTATCATAGAAATGTTATTTTACATATCTTACTGAAAATTTTACATTTCCTTTACACTGCTATCTGCCCTTACTTTAAATCAAGTGCGAGGAAATGCATATATCTTAATACCTCAGAATGCAGAACATGAAACCTTCGTTTTAATCGGCCAAAGGTCCCCTCTATGGTGACTCTGGTCCTACACAGTCTGTCATTATACCGCTGTTGAGGGTTCCCTTGTGGGTGAAGGTAGGGAGTGAGTAAGTAGGGTCTGCAAACACAACATCAGTATGAAGGAAGCATTCATTGGAAATGTTGACTAATTTGAAATAAAATATTTCACTTCACTAGAAACATATAACATTATATTTTACATGTATGGAAAACTACATTTGACTTGTTCAGCAATAATTATTACCCGACAACTGGGATTTAGGCTTTCCATCAAATTAGATTTAAACTGTAAGTTTTTTCATGTAAGATATGAAAATTTACCGGCAAACATATCCACTATCTCAAAGGACAAACCCATCTGAAATTCTGGTGTGGTTGGCTTCTAAGGGTTGTCTCAGATTGGATGTCCTAAATATATGACTGTCATGGGTGGAGCCTGGCCAGCTGGCACAATAAGTTGGTTATATTTCCTGTTAAGAAAAACCCATATATATATATATATATATATATATATATATATATATATATATCCATTTTTATCCAATTATAGAAGTAATAATCATGCAAAATGTAAATTTATTCCTCCTGAATTTCTGGGAAAACCAATTTCAGTTCTCGTAAAAATATTTGTCATGCTATAAATGAGTATAAGCAGTACCTCTAATTTTATCATACAGACTATACCAAGGGAGCTCACTCTCACATTCTGTTTTCATTTCAAACAGATGACAGTTTTCAATCATGTACACTGAAGTGATATATCGGCTTTACTTGCCACACTTTGAAACAAGTAAACATTGCAAGTAAGTTTTACTGTGAAGGTGTTGTTTACATGCCTTTATCGTCACAAACAGCCTGCACGTTTATGCTGTGCCAGCCCTTACGGTTGACATAAGCAGTCTCATCTTGGACATGGGTACCATCAATGCAACCGATGACATTAGGGAAACCTCCAATCTAAAAAAAACCTCCTTTATCTTGTCTTTCTCTTGTACGCTTGGCCACTTGATAAACTGATGCCGCTTTCGAACAAGAGCATCGCACACTCTATCAACAGTCCTCGAAACTGTACTCTTATCAAGGCCAACCGTGTCTCCCACAACCTGTAGGAAACTCCCGCTGGCCAAGAACCTCAAGGTGACTAGCACCTGCATGTCTACAGTGAGAGCATGGTTCCTTTTTGTGTCTCTCTCCACATCATCACGAACCAAAGATATTATGTAGTCAATGGAATCTCTTCGAAATCGGTATCTTTGGTGTAATTCCATTTCATTAAACTCAACAGAAATATTTCTGAAGTCCTTAGGTTTTCTTTGTGGTCTAATGTTCATGAATGCTGCATTAGGCTGGGCAATAAACGCCATGTTGTCACCATGGAGCTAGACCTAGAACTGATGCTAATGGTAACGTTAGTGAGCTAATGTACCCCCTCCCCTTCCGTTAAGTTAACGTGGGCTTCACGGGCCGTTAAAGGTTAACAGCACTTTGAGCAACAGGCTTTTGCTCTCTTAACGTTAAAGGACCGTTAACATTTAACAGGCTTTTGAACAACCGGGCCCAGACCTTTAACTTGAGGAGACAGCGGCACCTCATGAGACGGAACGTTACATACTCACGCATGACACTGTACACAGAGACCATGACAATGTACACAGAGACCATGACGATGCACACAGAGACCATGACAATGTACACAGAGACCATGACAATGTACACAGAGACCATGACAATGTACACAGAGACCATGACACTGTACACAGAGACCATGACAATGTACACAGAGACCATGACAATGTACACAGGGACCATGACAATGTACACAGAGACCATGACAATGTACACAGAGGCCACACTGCACACAGAGACCATGACAATGTACACAGAGACCATGACAATGTACACAGAGACCATGACACTGTACACAGAGACCACACTGTACACATAGACCATGACACTGTACACAGAGACCACACTGTACACAGAGACCATGACAATGTACACAGAGACCATGACAATGTACACAGAGACCATGACAATGTACACAGAGACCATGACAATGTACACAGGCCATGACACTGTACACAGAGACCACACTGTACACAGAGACCATGACACTGTACACAGAGGCCACACTGTACACAGAGACCATGACACTGTACACAGAGGCCACACTGCACACAGAGACCATGACAATGTACACAGGCCATGACACTGTACACAGAGGCCACACTGCACACAGAGACCATGACAATGTACACAGAGACCATGACAATGTACACAGGGACCATGACAATGTACACAGGCCATGACAATGTACACGGGCCATGACACTGTGCACAGAGGCCACACTGTACACAGAGACCATGACACTGTACAGAGGCCATGACACTGTACACAGAGGCCACACTGCACACAGAGACCATGACAATGGTTACGAAAGCCATGGCATTGCTTCCAATACCGTGTTGTATAACCGTGTATTGAGCTACATACTTTTCTCAGATAACAGCCTGCTGTGATCCAGAATATGACAGGACGGACAAGCTTACACAAGGAGTGATAGATATTTGCCTGTTGCCGCTCCAGTAGTATCACAGGTGAACTCGGCGAGGCTTATATAAATGTCGCCTGGTACATTCCCTTATTCTGAACCAAGTGCTCTCTTATCTACAGTTCATATCAGCTTTTTTATTACTGAATTGATACACAAGGACAAACACAGCTGTCATTATGTTCTTATTTATCACCTTTCCTTTCAGAAGAAATTAAGTTCCTAGTTATTTTTTGCCAGTTAATCTAATAAGACATCCACACTTTTATGTTTGTTTTAAATAACAATATCAAAAGATTTGTAGGTCGTTACGTCTTCTAAGATTAGATTCTGGATGCAGATTTAAATAAAGCAAAACATTTTATGTTTGACTTTCCTTAATATAATCGTTTGGATCAGCCATGTCAATCAGGACAAGTTGTTTGCGGTGTGCATACGAAGATCATTGGTCTATCTGAAAAGCAATCCTTAACTATTTATGTTGTTTTATTGTTATTGCTAGCGTTGTCCTTTTGTCTGTATATTGTTGCTTTAACTCTCTCACAAACAAGTGAACCAGTTCTCAGTTATGGATAAGTGTCAGGTTTGTCATTTTTAGCCTCGAATATTCGGTGTTTGATAAATCCGATAACACAGTCAACGTATATGCCAGGCAGGGGATTGGTTGCTTGACTTTGGCAGGTTGATGTGACAGATTATTTTCTTAATCATATGTTTTATTTGAACTGAGAGAATATGCGTGTCTATAAATGAGACGATTTGGTACACTTTATGCGTAAGTTGTGTACGAGAGGTTGCTAGATATCTACATGCATGATACTTTCATTTATGTAGTTGATACTTTCGTTGACGTCGATGATACTTACATTTCTGTAGATGATACGAACATCTACGTTCTTGATACATATATTTTCGTGGACGATACTTTCATTTCCGAAAACGATACAGGCATTTATAATCAGGAAGTGACATGCAGCCGGTAACTGCAGTGCAAATCGTTATCTATTGTTTACAGTATGTCCATTTCTGGCGGCATGTATTTTACAACCTGAGTGAGTTACTCTCGTTTGTGTACGGAAAATCACAACATAGGTGCTTTTGTGAATTCATATAACTTTCATATCATAGTTATTATATATTTTTGTGTGAAATATTAGTGAAATATTTGCACTATAACAATGTGTATGATACTTTCATCCACATAGACCATTTTTTACATTTCGGTCCATAAAACTTTCATATACATACATTATACTTAGTAAGTTACTTTTACGAACATGATTCTTAAATTTCCGAAGATGATACTTTCACTTGCGTGGATAATGGTTTCATCTATATGCATCATATTTACAAATATGTACATGATACTTTCATTTACGTAGATAATACATTCATTTTCGATGATAATACTTACTTACTTACATGATGAGATGATACTTTCATCTACGTCCATGGTGGTATAACTTGCGTACAATCACGTATCATCTACTATCGAACGTAGTAGATAGCACTTACATTTACTTACATGTTACTTACATTCGCGTACACGTAGTCTGTCTCAAAGTCCCTGAACCACATTATTTTCCCTACTGCCAAGCCCCATCTCCAGTAGTTCTAGAGCCCTAAATAAAGCAAGTCTAGATTTCCTCAGGTTCTGAATCTCTGGTCTCCCTGGGGCTCCTTTTCAATGTATATGGGCTTGTTTGTTAATATCAAAATCATATATATTTAGAGACTGAGCGTTAGTCTTGCGTACACGATACTTTAGCTTACGTAGGTTACTTTCATTTTCAAAGATGGTACGCTTATGTGGATGATGCTTTGATTCATTTTTACATGTTTGGTAATTAACCCTTTAATTTACGTTCACTATACTTACATTTATGAACATGATACTTTCATTTACGTCGAATATACGTGCGTATACGTTTATGATACTAATTATGCGGACATAAAAACTTTCATTTGTGTACATGTCGCGTTTTATTTACGCAGATGGTCGTTTAGTATCCTCTCTGAGTGTTATACCTTCACTCCAGTTGCTGAACCTAAATACACCTGTCAGAGATACAGGTAATGGGGTCAGAGCACATTTACTGAAACTTTATGATCGACGTACGCATGCACCAGATAAAAAGGTTATGAAACATTCAGCCGATGCAAAAATAGAAACAACGTTTATACAACAGGTTCAGATTTAACATGTCATGTTTGAGACGTACTTGAATCACAAAAATGTCTGCATAACTTGTATTTCCTGACAGCTGACACAAATCTCCTTTCCGACCCCATCAAATGAAGATGCCATTCATAGAGAATACTAATTCATAGAGAATATAATACCATATTTGTGAAACGAGTGAATGCCAATACCATTCACGAGTTTCATAAATATGGTATTACACGGGACATAGTTTAGTATATTATTTATTACTCACCCAACATTAGCAAAATAATATCGAGCAAAGTACTTCTTTCCTAAGAATTCAACGAGTGTGATGACTCTCAGCTTTCCGCGAGTCAAGCAAGGTCTAATACTATTGTGACAGAGGTATTAGCATTGTGACGTCATAACTGTGAACCAGTTTTACGTCATACGTACGGCATCACGCGATGTTATTACACAATGTGTAATAACATTGTAAAATTATCAAACAGTGATATCTTCAACGGGTGAGTAATAAATGCTGTTATTTGTACTTCCAAGGACTTGGGACCCGTGAAGATCCGGGTTAGAATTGATATTCAGTAACCCATGCTTGTCGCAAGAGGCAGCTAACTGGATCGGGTGGTCAGGCTGGCTGACTCGGTTGACACATGCCATCGTATCCCAATTGTGTAGATCGATGCTTATGCTGTTGATCACTGGATTGTCTGGTCCAGATTAGATTATTTACAGACCGCCTCCCTATAGCTGGAACATTGCTGACTAAACTCACTCACCCACTCACTTCAAGGGCTTGGTATCCCATCACTGACTGACTGACTGAGTTTGGTTTTACGCCGCTTTTAGCAATATTCCAGCAACATCACGGCGGGGGACACCAGAAATGGGCTTCACACATTGTGCCCATGTGGGGATACGAACCCGGGTCTTCGGCGTGACGAGCCAACGCTTTAACCATTAGGCTACCCCACCGCCCCGTATCCCATCAGGTACAGGAGAAGTGAATCGTTGGATTAATTACATCAGTGCAGCTCTTGTCATCGCTCAGGGTAAAGGTATACTGTATGGAACGTATGGAGTCTCTTGTTTACCAAACCCCAGAGGGCGGTGAAGGAACCTAGTGGTTAAAGCGTTCGCTCGTCACGCCGAAGACCCGGGTTCGATTCCCCATTGTGCAGATCGATGCTTATGATGTCCATCACTGGATTATGTGGTCCAAACTCATTATTTACAGACCGCAATTCTTGTTTTCCTCCTTTAATCGGTCGGTGGGGTAGCCTAGTGGTTAAAGCATTCGCTCATGACGCCAAAGACCAGGGTTCGATTCCCCACTTGGGTACAATATGTGAAGCCCATTTCTGGTGTACCCCGCCGTGATATTGCTGGAATATTGCTAAAAGCGGCGTTCAACCATACTCACTCCAAACCCCAGAATCTTATGATATAATCTCCAGAATCAACAACTTGTGAAGACGACTCGCTGATGGACTCACACTTAGTGTCAAACTTTGTAAATACAACTGTCATTGTTTTTGTTTACGCCCACTTCTACGTATATATTCATTTTCATTTTCATCATTAATAAAATGTCATTAAAATATCTTACTTTTAAAGATGTTTGGTTTGCAGAGATTTCTTGTGTTCATTCAAACAAGGTTAAAAGTTCTTTCAAACTGGCAAGGTGGTTGGGTAGCCTAGTGGTTAAAGCGTTCGCTCGTCACGCCAAAGACCCGGTTGATTCCCAACATGGGTATTGAATGTGTGAATAAAATAATAATAAATAATAAAATAATAATGACTGCTGAATTGCCATTGAACTGATTATGCCGCCTAATAAACACACCCGTGAAGATCCGGGTTAGAATTGGTCTTCAGCAACCCATGCTTGTCGTAAAAGGCGACTAACGGGATCTGGTGGTCAGATTCGCTGACTTGGTTGACACATGTCATCGTATCCCTATTGCGTAGGTTGATGTTCATGCTGTTGATCACTAATAGTCTGTTCAGGCTGATTAGTTTCAGACCGCCGCCATATAGCTGAAACAACAAACAAAAAACATAAGATAAAGTTATTATTAACTCGTTAGTGACATGTTACTTTTGTTAACGCAATAATCAAGACAAACGACTGATGTTCTTAACAGTCATGTGCCATAGCACGAGGATATTTTTGTCATTGGCTCTGGCTCTGACACAGCGCCTCTGGCACTGACACAGTGCCCATGTCCAAAAACAAAACCAGATGAGCACGCATCAATGTGTGCGCGACCTGGCGAATGCGGCAGTCATTTTGTCCTGAATCTGAAGCAAAGAGATAAAGGTCACAGTGCGCTTGATAACGTTGGTGGGGTCAGTGTACGCACTGCGATATCAGTCCTTCTTTGTTGGGGTTTGAGTTTGAGAGTGAGTGAGCACTCAGCAATATTCCAGCTATATGGCGTCGGTCAGTAAATAATTGAGTTTGGACTTGACAATCCAGTGATCAACATCATGAGCATCAATCTACGCAATTGGGATACGATGACATGTGTCAACCAAGTCGCCTCCGATTAGTCGCCTCTTACGACAAGCATGGGTTACTGAAGATCAATTCTTACCCAGATCTTCACGGGTCTGATGGTAACCAGAATGAAACAAACAGAAGTGGGTTTTCGATTATGACGTAATTGATAGATTCATGGTTGCGATTTGAATCTTAAGTTTGCAGTGTTTGGGGGAGTGTTTTCAGTCTAACAACGTCTTGGTAAGGTAATGTTTTGGTCGAATCCGAGTTTTAAGTGTAAACTTTCTTTGCCCATCCGTTTATTTACAATCATCATTTCCGACACCTCTCATGTTATTTCCGACAAAATGGAATAGAGGAAATATCCCACAAGACAATCGTCAGGTGTCATTTGAATTCGAAAAGTTTCCATTGCTTGTGAACGTACAAATATCTTTCTTCAGCCAGACACCATTTTGGTGGTTTCGAGCTCAGGCTTTCAGACATGCTTGACCACCCGATCCCGTTAGTCACCTCTTACGACAAGCATGGGTTGTTGAAGACCAATTCTAACCCGGATCTTCAGGGATCCTACGACAGTCGTTAGTCTGTGTACCGGAGTCACGAGCACCTTAGCACTAAGACTGCTTTGTACAACGTACGGTATCCTATCGTCTAACCAAGAGCTAAAGGTGAGGTGAGGTGAAATTGGGTTTAACGTCGTGCTTGAGAATATTTCGCTCATATGACGACGTGCATGCGTGTGTATGTGTAGGTGCGGCTGCTTGTACTAGCCCAGACTGAAGCTGGTTTTATAGTGCTAGGCCACTGAGATACCATGCCGCAGTGAAACATGAATACCCAACCCAGACACATTATACTGACTCCGAGCCGACCAGTGCTTGATGTACCCATTAATGCCGAGCGCCAGGCAGGGACCAACAAGTACCATATTTTAACGTCTTTTGGTATGACGCGGTCGGGGATCGAACCCGCGACCTTCCGCTCTCCGGGCGGACGTTCTAACCACTACACCACGGAGGCGGTCTAAAGAGCTAAAGCTAACTGCATCTCCATCTGAGTATTTGCAATGTCTGTGTGACGAAACACATCTCCTTATATGGAATGTGAACATTGCCGCCTGTCAACCAGATGCAACGTGGTCTCCCCGACAAGAGTGAGTGAGTGTATGTGTGACGAAACACATCTCCTTATATGGAATGTGAACATTGCCGCCTGTCAACCAGATGCAACGTGGTCGCCCCCGACAAGAGTGAGTGAGTGTATGCGTGAGTGAGTCGTTTTAGGTCGCTTTTAGAACTTTTCTAGCAATACCACTACAGGGTCACACTGGGCTTCATATATTGTACCCATGTTGGGAATCGAACTCGGGTCTCAGGCGTGACGAGCGAACGCTTTAACCATAAGGCTGCGCCGCCGTCCCTTCTCATAAGGCTGCCCCGCCGTCCCTCCTCACGAGAAGAAAGAGATTGCAGGGCACACTCGTACCAGAGTACTCACGGGATGAAATATTACTGACAAGTTTGCACAGTTCTGCAGTCTGCTCTTGAGTGAGTGAGTGAGTGAGTGAGTGAGTGAGTGAGTAGTTTTACCTCGCTTTTAGCAATATTTCCACAACATCACGTTTGGGTCACATTTGGCTTCACACATTGTACCAATGTGGGGAATCGAACCCGGGTCTTCGGCGTGACGAGTGGACGCTTTAACCACTAGGCTACCCTACCACCCCGTCTATACTCATGCATGTCACGTCATGCTTTAATTTGAAATTGAATTACATCATTGTCACTTTTATTTGCAATTGCAGAATAAAATTCAATATATTCAGTTCGATCTTTGGTAAATTCATATAAAAGTACGAAGAAAAAAAATATCACTAAAACTTTCATCACAGGGAAAATATGACGCCACATTACTATGAAAGAAATGGATATATTTATAAATTACGCTTGAAGAAACTGGTGCCATCAGTCAACAGGAACACCGCAGTTTAATGACAAGACATTTCTTATAAATTACGCTTGAAGAAACTGGTGCCATTTTCTTATATTTTGGTCTACATTCCGATGATCTTTACATTTGAAACCATGTTTGTCAAGAAAAGGTCAGCATCCTTGTCTCGTGCTGTTTCATAAGATGACTCTATGTAAGATTCATCAGCTTGACATGACATTTAATGTTGGCCAGTTACATGACTGAAAAACGAGAAAAAATGCATAAAAGATTTGACGTCTCTGAAATATATCGTACGTTGTATTCAAAATAGCTCTTACGTCAGCCATCTTTAATATTTTTAAACTGAAAAGCTAATAATATTGTTCCTGGGGAGAGTTTTTTTTGTGATGGGATTTAACGTCTTTATCTTAATGAATTCATGCGTATATCTGCGCACTTATATTGAAGTAAGTAAGGATTAACGCCTTATCAAACATCAATTCAGCTATATCAGCCCATGTAAACTTGATTATTGGAGGAGTGAGTTTAGTTTTACGCCGCGTTCAGCAATATTCCAGCAATATCATTGCAGGGTAAAAAAAAATGGGCTTCACACACTGTACCTTTGGGGAATCGAATTCAGGTCTTTGGCGTGATGAGCGAATGCTTTAACCACTAGGCTACCCCATCGCCCCGATTATTGGGGGAAAACAGGACTATATATGAGTCAATAATGAGTTTGGACCAAATAATCCAGTGATTGACATCATAAGCATCGATCTGCACATTTGCGATAGAATGAGATGCAAAGTCAAACAGGTTAGCGTGTCTGACCACTCGAATCCTGTTAGACGTCTCTTACGTTAAACATGGGATGTTAATTCTACCCCGCACCTAAGATATAGAGCTGACAACTATGGATCATAATCACAAAACCAATGCTTCAAACAAGGGATAACAAATGTCTGGCATCTCGGGATTCGGAACATGCCTCTCAGACCTAACAGTCACTGAGTATGGCTTTCCACAGAATTCTATCAATAGTTCAATGGGGACATCAGGGCGTCACACAGTGTTCTCGTGAGGGGGATCGAACCCAGTCTTCAGGGCGACAAGTGAACACTTTAACAACGACCGCCGTGATATTGCTGGAATATTGCTAAAAGCGGCGTAAAACCAAACTCACTCACTCACTTTAACCACGAGGCTACCACCCCACCCCAGACCCCAGGTCATCACACAGTGTTTTCGTGAGGGGAATAGAACCCAGACTTCAGGGCGACAAGCGGACACTTTAACCACGAGGCTACCACCCCCACCCCAGACCCCAGGGCATCACACAGTGTTTTCGTGAGGGGAATAGAACCCAGACTTCAGGGCGACAAGCGGACACTTTAACCACGAGGCTACCACCCCCACCCCACCCCAGAACCCAGGGCATCACACAGTGTTTTCGTGAGGGGAATAGAACCCAGACTTCAGGGTGACAAGCGGACACTTTAACCACGAGGCTACCACCCCACCCCAGACCCCAGGGCATCACACAGTGTTTTCGTGAGGGGAATAGAACCCAGTCTTCAGGGCGACAAGCGAACACTTTAACCACAAGGCTACCACCCCACCCCAGACCCCAGGGCATCACACAGTGTTTTCGTGAGGGGAATAGAACCCAGTCTTCAGGGCGACAAGCGGACACTTTAACCACGAGGCTACCACCCCACCCCAGACCCCAGAACCCAGGGCATCACACAGTGTTTTCGTGAGGGGAATAGAACCCAGTCTTCAGGGCGACAAGCGAACACTTTAACCACAAGGCTACCACCCCAGACCCCAGGGCATCACACAGTGTTTTCGTGAGGGGAATAGAACCCAGACTTCAGGGCGACAAGCGGACACTTTAACCACGAGGCTACCACCCCACCCCAGACCCCAGGGCATCACACAGTGTTTTCGTGAGGGGAATAGAACCCAGACTTCAGGGTGACAAGCGGACACTTTAACCACGAGGCTACCACCCCACCCCAGAACCCAGGGCATCACACAGTGTTTTCGTGAGGGGAATAGAACCCAGACTTCAGGGCGACAAGCGAACACTTTAACCACAAGGCTACCACCCCACCCCAGACCCCAGGGCATCACACAGTGTTTTCGTGAGGGGAATAGAACCCAGACTTCAGGGCGACAAGCGGACACTTTAACCACGAGGCTACCACCCCCACCCCCACCCCAGAACCCAGGGCATCACACAGTGTTTTCGTGAGGGGAATAGAACCCAGACTTCAGGGCGACAAGCGAACACTTTAACCACAAGGCTACCACCCCACCCAGACCCCAGGGCATCACACAGTGTTTTCGTGAGGGGAATAGAACCCAGACTTCAGGGCGACAAGCGGACACTTTAACCAAGAGCCTACCACCCCACCCCAGACCCCAGGGCATCACACAGTGTTTTCGTGAGGGGAATAGAACCCAGACTTCAGGGCGACAAGCCAACACTTTAACCACGAGGCTACCACCCCACCCCAGACCCCAGGGCATCACACAGTGTTTTCGTGAGGGGAATAGAACCCAGTCTTCAGGGCGACAAGCGAACACTTTAACCTCGAGGCTATCACACCACCCCTGAACTAACAGTACTCGTCAAGTAAACACAAAAGACCTAGTAACAAAGTAATCATTTTATTTGAAATGCATTTGGTTCATGGAGGAAACAGTGAATAATACAAAGGGGTATTACAAAGATCATCACAAAAATTCACCTATTCACAAAATCGCACTGCATACTGTATAGCCTTCATACCTGATCAAGATTGTCATGATGCGGTAACCATAGCAACACAGGTTGACACATTAGCAACACAATGTACCCCTCAGCAAATACCTAACGGAAATATATAAGTATATCTCGAAGTTTAAATGCCACATGCCCTTCCGGAATAGTGAATTCCGATTAGGGAGAAAGTGAATGTATACAAGCAGCAAAAGTGAGTGAGTGAGTGAGTCTAGTTTTACGCCGGTTTTAGCCACTAGTATATTCCATCATTATTACGGCGGAGGACACCAGAAATAGGCTTAAAGGAGCAAAAGTAACAAATAGTCATGACGACATAGACTGAGGTTCTTAATGCTCGATCTATGGGGGTCAAATCAAGGGAATATAACTTGTACATACAAAACCACTATATATTTCATTTGGGGTATAATATATGACAGTTATGCATCAAAAATCAATATATAACACAAGTACTATTTGTAAAACAAAATTTTGTTTACCATATTCTAACAGCTTCAACCTATAAATCTGCACCTTAAACTGTTAATTGTATTTGTATTGCAAAACATAACATAACAAATTTGTAAGTAAGCATCTAGCATAGAAATGAAAACACTTATGACAATACCATATGGTTAACTGCACATTGTCTCAAAACTAAAAGACAGTTCTAGAATTTGGTTTCAGATATAATGTGCAATCATGATCTCAAAATATTCCCTAAAATACTATGTCAGATCTGTAGCAGTCTTCCATGTCTTACATCTCCAGATATATAGAGAATCTCACCCCAAGTGTCGACAGATATCATTTATATCAACACGAGTTGCTAAAGTTACAAATATCCAAAACTTGCCGAGGAAATTTTAACTTTTATCAACGAGTGTTGATATATTTGATATCAGAAGACACGAGGGTGAGATTCTATTCATCATCAGAAATCACTCTTCATTAGTTTTCAATGAAAAATGTACATCTCTGAACACGATACTGCCATTAGACTTGCAGTGCGGTGATGTCATAGCATTGTGACGTCATCAAGTTTTATATCATGTAATTGATGACGTCAGGGCATTGTACAAAATCTACAACGGTATCTCAATTTCTAAGATGCTTAGCGCTTAGAACAATCGAAAAAAACAAAACATTATCAGACAATAAAGGTATAGTTTTTTTTTATGACGTAACAATTGAATGACGTTATCCCGTCACTGCGCCATTCTAGTGTGCCCCCTCGTAATCGAACCATTTTACATTACGTCACAATGTAAGCGACGTCACGATGCATGTCAGTTGTCATCGCCTCGTACAGCCTCCTACAGTAAACTACTGCGTTGCATCCCGTTTCTTGTTTTGCAGTTGCTTCACTCACCTAACATCACTGGTGGAAACATTACGTTTATGTTTTCTGACGTTTTAAATGTCTCAATTCGACTTGCAAGTTTTCAGCGACACGGTAACATTCGGAATGTTTACATTCCCACAATGCAATCGTGGAATGTCGCTAGACTACTCAGCTTCGTCTGATACGTTGGTAGTAGAAATGCGACGTTCACATGGTTTACGTTAATCACAGATGTAATTAAAATACTTTAGAGAAGATATTTAATCCGAACGTAAACCGTCATGAAACAGTTTCTGGTAACGTTCGTCTTAACGTAGGGGGGCAGACACATCAATAGAACAGCGCACCAGTTAGCCCTGTGCGAGTATTCTTAATTTAGGTCACCGACACCGTCGTTTGTTTTCTGCCTTAAATTAATCGTAATTATCCTTAGAAAGTATTAAATTTGGCATCTTAGAAAAGAAATACAGTTCGCTCTACCACCATGTATAGTGTAATAAAACACACTTTTGCCCTGAACTATTATGACGTTAAAGCACTCGGACGCAAGCCTAGACGCAAGCGGCGTAAAACCAAACTCAGCCAGTCAGTCAGTCAAGCAACATCGTGGTGCAGAGGACCTAGAATTAGCTTCCAGTAATTTACAAATGAGGTTAATTGAATCTGGCTCTTTCATTGGTGAGTCACACCTGTGACCACTGTGTTGTTTTTGGAAGAGTGAGTGAGTATGGTTTTACGCCGCTTTTAGCAATATTCAAGCGAAATCACGGCGGGGGACACCAGAAATGGTCTTCACACATTGTACCCATGTAGGGAATAGAACCCGGGTCTTCGGCGTGACGAGTGAACGCTTTAACCACTAGGCTACCCCACCGCCCCTATATTAAGGAGATTTAAACAGTGAACACGGGCACCACTGAACTGAACTGAACTCACTGAACGTATCTCCACTTCAATTTTCTTTCACACAAAACACAGTATTCTACCGAATACCCAACAGCTGATTCACTGAAAGGTTTACTTATGCAGCATCCAAGGACTGATTTTTGAATTTATCTTTTTCTGATACCCAGCGGGGGGACATCAGAAATAGGTGAGTGAGTGAGTGGATTTTAGTTTTACGCCGCTTTTAGAAATATTCCAGCAATAACGCGGCGGGGACGCACATTTGTACCCATGTGGGGAATCGAACCCGGGTCTTCTTCGTGACGAGCGAACACTTTAACCACTTGGCTACCCCATCGCCCCCCACCAGAAATGGGCTTCTCGCATTGTACCTATGAAAGGGATCTTCGGCGGGACTAGCAAACGTTTTAACCACTGGGCTACCGTTTAATTAAAGCATGAGTATTTAAGCGCCTTTGAGCAGCTGAGCTGAGCTGGATATCGGCGCTATACAAATGTCAGTATGTATGTACATGACCTACACCGGCTGCCCATCCGACAGAGAAACAGCTATAAGATCTTGTGTCATGTGTATCGATGCCTGTCTGAAGATGTTCCACAATATCTGTGTGATTTGATCACAGAGTACAAACCAGCTCGATCACTGCGGTCAGAAAACAAGCTCCTGTTGCAAGTTCCATCTGTCAAATCTGTGAACTATGGACAACGTTCCTTTGCTTTCAGTGCAGCAAAGGAATGGAACGATCTCCCAGTCAATCTCAGACAGTCTTCATCTCTTGCCTCCTTCCAATCTGAGCTAAAGACCTACTTATTTAATAGTGCCTTTCTAGAATGACTCTTAATACCCACATATATGTGCGCTTAGAGCATGCATTGAGCATGGATTAATGCGCTATATAAATTCACTATTATTATTATTATGTATTACGTGAACCTGTGACAGTTAGGTTGTATACCTCATTGAACAGTATTTCAGTAAAACATGGCATGTCAGCCTGGTGGGGGACAATCACCCTGACTACAAGAGTTTGTAAAACTGTAATACCTATTTTATATACAGTCCGTTTGATTTCATTTGAGACCGATGCTCACTAACACAAAATCTAATAATTGCAACAAAACCAAATTTTGCACAGTCACATGGAATCGACAGACCAACGCTGATGATTTGTCACTTTTCGCTATTTTATCGAGGGGGGACCACTTGCTGGTAGAACAGCCAGGTAATCAACAAGCGTGCAATGAAATTTCAATTTCACATGTGCAACTCACACATGGGTGCTCTACCACCAAGTGATTCCCCCTCGAAAAAATAGCGAAAAGTGACAACAAAATAAAATGATCGTTTGTTAAACAACTTTTTTTATTCGGGTGTCCAAAATTATGAGACAAATCACCAGAGTTGGTCTGTCGATTTCATGTGACTGTGCAAAATCTGTTGTTTTTTTGCCATTATTAGATTTTGTGTTAGTGAGCAATTCATCGGTCTCATGAAATCAAACGGACTATAGTCAGTAATATTTCAGTAATCTAAGCCTGGACTATCCTTGGTTCAATCGTACCTGACTCTAATATATACATATATTGTGATTCATCATGTCACCATGGTTACTATGTGCAATACAGTAATACTGCTTTGACTCCTAAATAAGTGATGAGTCAGTGAATTACAGAGGTGGGGTGAAATGGGGTTTAACGTCGTACTTAATATTCCGCTCATATGACGACGTGCATGCGTGTGTATGTTTGGCTGCTTGTACTAGCCCAGACTTAAGCTGGTTTTATAGTGCTAGCTCACTGAGATACCATGCCGCAGTTAAGCATGAATACCCCACAAGACACATTATACTGACTCCGAGCCGACCAGTCCTTGTTGTACCCATTAATGCCGAGCGCCAGACAGAGCCTTGTGATGGTAGGCATTACAATAGGCTCTCGAATATCTTGCTTCTCTATCTTCAAAGGGGTGATATTGCATGATCTTCAAATTTTAACATTTGATGGAATGGCGGGATGTAAATAATACAGAATGTATTGACGCCAATTTTTAAACTATTACTATGGGTATCCAAGTGTCAGTACATTTAGTTTTGAAAATCGGTTGACTTGCCGTTGCGTCAAATCGACCCCAAACCAAAATTCACCTGACTATTTTCAACAGTTTGCTTCAAATACGCAGGGGGTGGTTGGGTAGCTTAGTGGTTAAATCGTTCGCTCGTCACGCCGAAGGCCCGGGTTCGATTCCCCACATGGGTACAATGTGTGAAGCCCATTTCTGTTGTTTTTCCGTGATATTGCTGGAATATTGCTAAAAGCAGCGTAAAACCATACTCACTCACTCAAATACGCAGGATTTGTGTGTCAGGGCCATCCCTGTGATAGATAACTCCACTGTACAGAAGAGCAGATTGGAAGTTGGAACTCCAGATTTGCTCAGATAATTCCTTGTTGGTCTGCACCTAACCCGTACTCGTAGGTTTCACATTAAGCTGATGAACCCTGGTGTAAATTATTCAAAGCACAAAACTGCTCATGGCACAGAATGACTTATCTGTATTCTGTGCGTCACTGTGAATATTGAAAATTTACTTTGAAAACTGAATGTCAATGGTGAAAACTAAGTATGTGAGCGTGCGTGCGCGCGCGTATAATATACTACTCACACTTTGCTAAGGATCACACAAATTTACAACTTTCCTCAAACGTAGATTTATAATTTGAAATTGTATCCACTTAAAACTTGATAAATAATACTACAGTAACCCTTCTTTAGGCAAACAGCCACCTTAATCTAACCTTACGCACCTTATACATGAGGAACCATAAAAATGGTTTTCATGGCACAAGTCAGCCATTTTTCAAATCATGGAACGTGTCACTGACAAGTACACAACACCTGTCAATAGCAGGTATGGGATCCACAAGATGAAATGACATCCTAAAACCTAAGATCCATGCTTACAATAAGCTTAGATATTTAAACCTAATTTGACGCCACATCATAGTTTTCTGTTGAATCCATGATTTGATCCTTAGTGTGAATAGTATAATTTCTTAATTTCTGTAGAAACTTAACACTAGTCCTAATAAACAAGCTGGTCATTTCCACGTGGCATCTTGTGAAGTATCTACACATAATTAGATGTTTGACGGAACATAGCATGGGGTGATCATGGTGATTCTGCTTCACAAACTAGAGACTAAACAGTGGAAAAGAGACATGAACATGATTCTATCATAATGCATATTTATTCGTCTTACATGGTTGAACCCCACCCTAAATGTCAGAAATAATGCTAAGGGTCTGTAAAAGGTCTGCTGGAAACTCTGTTTGGTTGGCATTCCTGACACTGGTGAGTAAATACGAAAAATTAATGGTTATAATTTCATTTATTTCATACATCAAAGTTTTGAGGAATATATTCATATTTTGTGATTAAAAAGTCTACTGCTCGATTAGATCGATTAGAGCCAGTAGAAATCAAGGGCATTAAATCTTGTATGCTTATGCATGGGCGGATCCAGGAATTTTGAAAGTGTGGGGGGTGGGGTGGGGGTTGGGTTCAGGGTTCAAAAAAAAAAAAATCTTCAATATGGTCTTAAGTCATTTTCAAAGGGGGTCGAACCCTGACCCACCCCCACCCTCTCTGGATCCGCCAATGTAGTGAATGTGTCATCAAGTTAGTACTATATAATCAATATCAAATCAGCATGTTACAACTTCAACCATTTAACTTTCTAGTGTTACTGTACATATGGCATTTGCTAAGTATCTATGTGCTGCTTCATATATACTCAGTAACAAAAGTTAAGGACAACCCAAATTTCAATATTTAATAGTTTATATTATGATTCATATAATACTTAAATATTGAATTTTGAGGTGATCGTTGACGTTTTTGTTGAGTATATATTACCTGTCGTTGTAAGTGTTAATTGCTGATTATCACAACCTATTATGTACAGACACCTCTCTTCATAGCACTGTAGTCACTTCAGCTTAAGTATGAATCAACTTCAAAATGTTACTGAATTCAGTACAGAAGAAGCTGGTATTCGCCACCCTGAACTGTGTCTTGACAGCTAATGGAATGTTGAGGAAGACCACCTGCCCTGCTGGCTAGATATCACACAGAAGAATCAAATCAAACTTCTTCAAACATTTAAGCTAATTCTTTCACTGTTACAATCCTAACATGTAATATTTGAGATTCCACTTTCTCAGTAAAGAACAGATTCTAATACTTTTTGGGTTGAGTCCATTTCCCACCCTCAGAGTCAGGCAGCTAATCGCCAGCACACAAAGTCAGGCACCTAACCTGCTCAGCCACCGCAGCTTACATTTGACCACTTTCTAAATGGCATTGTGTATTCAGGTTACAACCTAGGCTGGGTAAAAAGATTGATAAACAGAAATATCATCCATGACAATAATTATTTATGATTCTTTTATTTCCATATGAAAATTGTATCATCGATAATATTGGGCAAAACTATTGTGATGAAATAAGATTAACCTTACTTAAGTGATACACTTAAGTAGGTTTTTATTCAACGGCTGCTGTTTTGCTGGTAATCCAAGCATAACCAAGTTACCAGTCACCAGTGATGTGAAATATGATGATGTCTTTTAGACTCTGGGGGCATTTGTGCCAAAAGTTAAGTTTCCGATGTTTATTAATAATTGATCTATATTTTGTTAACGATTATTGATCATAACACCAGTCCACATTTAACCTGTTTCCAGTCGACAACACAAGAAGATGATGGAGCTATATGTTCATTCCAGTCTACTCAGGATGGCATGATGAAGTCATGATACTGTACATAATAATAGTGAGTATGGTTTTACAGGGCTTTTAGCAATATTCCAGCAGTCACGGCAGGGGACACCAGAAATGGGCTTCACACATTGTAACCATGGGGAAACGAACCCGGGTCTCCACCTGATGAGCAAACGCTTTAACCACAAGGCCCTATTGCTCCTAATAATTAGAGTGAGTGAGTATGGTTTTGCGCCGCTTTTAGCAATATTCCAGCAATATCAGGGCGGGGACACCAGAAATGGGCTGCACACATTGTACCCATGTGAGGAATCGAACCCGGGTTTTCAGCGTAACAAGCGAACGCCTTAACCACTTGGCTACCCCACCGCCCTCCTAACAATTAGATCACAATAGGAACTGTATCATCATACAAAAAAATTACCATGTATAAATGGCCCAAACAGATTTGATGTCTGACATAGAGCCACAGTTGTCCCTATCCTCCTAAAATGGTGGCTATATATAGGTTTAGGGCCAGTGATTATATGTTGTCAAATACAAAAAACGGAAGACAGAAAAACTCTCAGCTGATTGCCACACTGTGACACTGGTCATAATATTGACAGAGAAAATTTTAAAAATTCCATCTTCCAAAGTTATTACAATCTCATTTAATTCCTGAAAAATTGTGGATTTGTTTATATTAAATAAACACAGTAGCAATAAACAACCAAAATTTAAAATTAATGACGTAAAATCTGTCTGAATTTAGACTTCCTGCGAAAAGTTACTCAGTAAGGCAAGCCTCAAACACTTTTTTGAGCACTTCAGGAAATTATAGAGTAAGAAAATAGAACTAACGCTTCATGTGAAAACTACATATATAGCCCTGGAGCTCTAACTTGTGACAACAACGGCACCGACAGAATGCACTGAAATTTATTGTGCACAGCCACCTGGTATATGAATAAAGGTATTGTACAAATTAACAGGCCATTTATCAGTGTACTGACACCTCAATTTCTTGTATCTGAACTTCATATAACAATGATGCTCTTATGTAACCATGGTAACATGCATTGTTCCAACCTGATTTACCACTTCCGAGCATTTAGGTTAAATTCTAATGCTGCCCTGTTAATATATAAAGTATATGTCTGTACAAGGGTTGGGATAGATTTGTATGTTTTTTTTAATTAAGTTATAAACTTAACATTGTGGTGAATCTGGGAAAAGTTTCAATCTCACTAAAATCACAAGATTTACTCCCAATGATACCTCTCGACTTGGTAGTAATGTAAGAATCTCCTGAGAAATCAGTGTCGTGGAATCTAATTTCTCAGTATCAGTGAACAAATTATTCAGAGCGATAAGTGATTTCTGTTTCACAAAAATGAACCTGAAAGTCTATTTCTGCATGTAAATAATGAAAGCAGTCATTACATCGATGGGATTTGTTAAAGGTAGTACCACCAAATAATGTTTCTCTGCAAATCAAACTTTCCAAGTTAATGTGGTTTAGAGATAAAACGGAGTTTTTAAAAGAAGATTTCTTACTGGCATAATAAGCCAAAATTATTGATTTAGATTTTGTTATCAAAGTCCTTTTAGTGTTCGGCGAACTTCCATGGAGGGATTTGGTATCGTGTTGGAACAATAGCTCTGCTTTCAGTGAGATTGGAGAACATAACATACATTAGATTGTGCGAGTCACATTTCTGGCTACAACAGTGACGTTGAATCAGAAATAAATACAGACTGAGATCAACAACAATAACAGCTGACTATTCCATGTCCAGTATAATCATCAGAAAGACAGACAAAAATCCACATCTTTTGTGCTTCAGTACAGGAGAATTACAGTCTTTCGTATGATTTTGATTTGTCGGAAATAAAGTTCTGTGTAACGAATCACAAAATATCGAACATATGGTAGTTCCGACTCCGTGGCACAATGCTGAACAGGGCAAGAGTATGTAAACGTATCTTCTCACCATGTCTCCGTACCACATACAAAGAGAATCCACTGTGGTAGCTCAGCTATATGAGAGTTTTCAGGTAGATCCAGAGGTACCTGAGTTTCTTCTGACTATGCAGGTATAAATTTGCTGCACCAATCTCAACAATATCACACAACTTCTTCAATGATGCTAAATATATCACTGTATCTGCCTGCAGATTTGTCCATCGGGTTGTCATAGCAACAATTAAGACAACCCTACTGCAATAGATAAAAGCATCAAAGATATTGATACAAAAATATAGAAAGGATGTTCAAGAAACATTGCCAGATGCCCTAGTCATTTGCCACTTTTCTTCTTGAGGTATGTTAAAACACGCTTAATTGCAAGCAAACGTTCCTTGAATGACACCATGGTCACCAATGCCATTTGGACCCGGGGGTCAAGAGGTAGGACGGCCACAACCCACCAGTGCCAGCTCGGGCCGTTCGGGGAAGCCTGTGGGTCTGGATCTTTTGGTGGGATAGCACCAAAGTGTTTCACTATTCTCTGCTTGTGCATACTTGGGAGGTCGTCAAACCAGCTCTTGGAGAGAGTGTACATTTCTTCCTCCAGCTGTTGCAGCTCTGAAACAATCAACGGATATTTTATCTTACATCTCTATTTTATCCAAGCTGACAGACTATTCTTGAATGAGTGAGTGAGTTGAGTTTTACGCCGCACTCAGCAATATTCCAGCTATATGGCGGCGGTCTGTAAATAATCAAGTCTGGACCAGACAATCCAGTGATCAATAGCATGAGCATCGATCTGCGCAATTGGGAACCGATGACATGTGTCAACCAAGTCAGCAAGCCTGACCACCTGATCCCTTTAGTCGCCTCTTACGACAAGCATAGTCGCCTTTTGTGGCAAGCATGGGTTGCTGAAGACCTATTCTACCCCGGATCTTCACGGGTCTATTCTTGAATGAAATGTTTTAGGTAGCCACTATTCCATTTGTCCTATTGTAAAAACTATTATAAGAATTAGCAAACAATTATCACTAGTTAAAAAACGTAAATGATAAGTGGTGTTCAATATAAAAAATATATGTCTAATGGTCAAGTGAGTGAGTTTAGTTTTACGCTTCTTTTAGCAATATTCCAGCAATATCACAGCAGGGGACACCGGAAATGGGCTTCACACATTGCACCCATAATCGAACCCTGGTCTTCGGGGTGACGAGCAAACGCTTTAACCACTAGACTACCCCACCGTCCCCTCAACGGTCAAGAGGTTTATGATAATCTTAATTTTAAAATAGTTTGATTGAAATATATATAACAGCAAATTCTAAATGCATAATCATCATAATAGTTGAGTGAGTGAGGGGTTTTATTCCCCTAATCCAGCAAGGGACTTCAGAAATTGTCTTCACAGCACCCATGTGGAGCATGACAAACAGGCACCTGTTTACCCCAGCTTCACCTCATAGGGCACATCATAATTGTGAATTATAAATGCATGTATTATTATCATAACTGGGGTTAATGTGAGCGCCCACCACACTGAAGACCCGGGTTCGATTCCCCACATCGGTCGCCCATTTCTGATTCCACAGTGTGAAGCACATTTGTGGTGTACCCTGCCATGATATTGCAGGAGTATAGTATAGTGGCATAAATCCCAACTAGCTCACTCTGATAATGGGAGTGAGACTCACCTGTGAGTTGCTCTCCTTCCACCTTCTGGTCACTGAGGTACTCCACTTTGGCCGTGTTATAGCCATCTCGGTGACCACGCTCGAGCACTTTAAACCTTCGGCCTCCGATAGTGTCCAGCAGTGAACGCCCATCGGGGAAAAACTGCACATCACGAATCTCCAACATTGTGCCTACGTCGGAGAAATTGTTCCTGAAAGAAAATCACAGCATGTCAATCTGGTGCATGTTCAGGAATGACTAACACAACAACATGTACAACAGAAAGCGTACAAGAATACATCAACAACAACAATAATAATTCATTTATACAATGCCTCGTATCCATCTGACCAATTTCTCACTGGACACTGTAATCAGAATCTGATTATTACCCCAGATAACCCAGGCTGCCTGTTAGGCTAGAAGGTTATACGCAGTCACATGACTTTTTCCAACCGGGTACCCATTTCCCCCCACCCTAACACCCCCATGAATTATGAATAGTCCCTAATACCTATGGCTAACACTAGTGGTGGTCCGATTAATTGAAATAATCGAAGATTGGTCGCAGTGACTAAACGACCAAGCAATCGATCATGTTTTCTCATAATCGAACACAAACAATTCTGGAACACTTGTTTTCATTAACAGTATTTTTCACTAGGTTGGTTTTGTGTGTTACATTTCATAAGCACTACAAGCTCGTTCCAAGTCATGATTGAATTTATCTTAAAGACTCTAAGAAATTTATGTTCCTAACATACTAGTCATCCTTTAAAGATGTGAAATTTTGCCCAAAACCCCCCAAAGATCTACATGTTTTTTTCCTTATTTTTTTGTGCATTAACAAATTTCATAAATGACGCTAACCAATTATTTTCGATGATTGATCGGTTGTAATGAACTAATCATCAATTATGAGATTTTAACCAATTCCCAACACTAGCTAACACAAAAGTCCACAATGTCCCAGTTGTCAAACTTACTCGTCATCTCCCAGGGCAACACACATGCCGAACTGCCTCGTGCCAGACTCCATGCACTGTCGGATCATCAGGCGATACCGCGGCTCGAAGATGTGGAGAGGGCAGGGGATTGTGGGAAAGGACAGTGTACACACAAACACTGGAATCTCGTGCTTTACATCGCTTCCCATCCTGTAGAAAAACCAACAGGGATAGACAGGGTTAGATATAATGCTTAGCACTGTATAAAAAAAGTCCTATGAAAACAAGCGGAATACTATCAACATACAAACAGATATTTGTGCCCTAAATATATATTTCCAACCAAATCACAATTTGTCTAATCAATAATCATAAGGTCTCAATGTAAATCTGAAAAATTAAACAAATTTTATCTGTTGAAAATTCGACACACATTGTAAGACATAAATCCCTGGTCTGTCTAGTAAGTGAGTGAGTGAATGAGGTTGGTTTTACGCCACTTTTGACAATATTCCAGCAATATCATGGCAGGGGATGGCAGAAATGGGCTTCACACATTGTACCCATGTAGGGAATCAAACCCTGGTCTTGGGCGCGACAAGTGAATGCTTTAACCACTAGCCTACCCCATCGCCCCTGTCTGGTAAAGCTGTGACCATTTCGACTTCCATGTCCTGCCACTAATATTTAGTTGTGAACTTGCCTGGTTAGCTCTAATATCTCCTCTTCGTGTGTTTTCTTTCTCTCCTCATACTCCCGGTCAAAGTATGTTTCCAGGATTGTCTGCACCGATTCCGTCACAGCTTGTCTCCTCTCTGCCAGGTACTGTAACCATGGTAACATACATGTACTCTCAATGTTGGATCAAAGAGGGAGCCGAAAAAAGAAACATGACAAATATCTTAATCACAAGTTTGTCAACTCTTGGATTCTTACAATCTGAGTAAAAAACAGACATTGCTGTACTTTTTCCATAAAAAACAATAAAGACCTTGCATACCTCAACAAGAGAACTTTTACACAGTGGGCAGCTGGTGGTGTGATCCAGACAGCGATCGAGACACTGGCGACAGAAAACATGGCCGGAGGGCGTGGTGACTGGAACGTAGAACAGCCGATAACACAAGCCACATTCAAAGTCCTCCACGGTCAGCAGTTCTTGGGGGATGTACTTAGCGTCATTATAGCTGGCAGCAGTTGGTAGGGAGTCTGGTTCTGAAAGATGATACAGATGTTACTTAGTTGGACATGTAAGGCCCGGGCCTAAATCTTTAGCATCTAATTATCCTGGATTCTGTTCCACAAAGGGATTGTAGCACTATGTCTGCCTTTAGCCATTGGCATGTCCATTGGCAACATTCATCGTGTCCATTGGCAACATTCATCACGTGTCCATTGGCAACATTCAACGTATCCATTGGCAACATTCAACACGTCCATTAGCAACATTGGATTACTGACAAGACAGCCTCCAGAACGTCATGGGCTACAGATAATTTCGGATTATCTGTCCTGACTAAATGGTATTAATACACGGCCTTAGGCAAGGGGCAGCATTCATTCATTTATTCATTCATATGAGAGAGAGACATTATGGATCTGTGACATTATGGATGATGGATAATGTCCCATTGTATTCAACCCAACAATGAAGCACTGTGATGTCATAACTGACCAATCAGCTTTTGAATTGTTAACACACATGCAAATTTTCAAAGGTAATGACACAAAATTTTCCTTATGGGTAATATACACAAATAACTACTCACTCATGTACTTGAGTTCGGAGGACCGCGTGGGGCTTGATGGACACTGTCCAGAAAAATTGCGAGACCGTTTTCTGGAGCAGGTTGTGACGGAAACATCTGGAAGGCTGCCATTGGAGACAGACTGGATGCTCAAATCTCTCATCGCCACTGGCGATGATCCCGGGGAAGATGGAGCCGATGACCTGCAAGAAAAAGAAGATGGAGCCACGGTGACCTGAACAAGATAAAAAGAGTGAGTGAGTTTAGTGAAAAAGAGGAAAAAAAACAGGCATGCTTTTAGCAATATTCCAGCAATATCACGGCAGGGGAACACCAGATATGGGCTTCACACATTGTACCCATGTGGGGAATTGAACCCGGGTGGAACCAAGGGAAAAAAACCAGGCATGGATAAATATTTTGTTTCAAATTGTCAAGTTTGCCAAAAGGCAATTACTAAGATGTTACATGAGCGAGGTTGGTCTTACACTGATTTTAGCTTTATTTCAGCAATTCACAAAGGGACATAAGAAATATGCGTCCCACACTGTACCCATTTCATCTTCATGTCACTTCAGGTAAATCATAACATTATTTCATAACAATACTTTATGTAAGACATTATAGATGACACAATTTCACGCTGACAATATTTCATGGACAATTTCATGAGAAAAATAGTTGTGAAGCAGAATGTAAACTTGGTAATTTAGTTAAATATGGTAGCAACTCTTTAAACTAAACCCCATGTAAAGTAGTCATCCGAGTTAGC
The DNA here is from genome assembly GCF_003918875.1 of Haliotis rubra. Classification (NCBI taxonomy): domain Eukaryota; kingdom Metazoa; phylum Mollusca; class Gastropoda; order Lepetellida; family Haliotidae; genus Haliotis; species Haliotis rubra. The sequence continues at coordinate 1,315,089 of NW_025766259.1, forward strand.
ATCGGTTCTCTTTGCTTGACCATTTCTATTGTTTCTGTAGCATGTGGCCAGATCTTTACACTTAAACACTTGACTGACTGACTGACTGACTGACTGAGTTTAGTTTTACGCCGCTTTTAGCAATATTCCAGCAATATCACGGCGGGGGACACCAGAAATGGGCTTCACACATTGTGCCCATGTGGGGATTCGAACCCGGGTCTTCGGCGTGACGAGCCAACGCTTTAACCACTAGGCTACCCCACCGCCCCTCTTAAGGACTTAAACATCTCACTTGTCTGATCACCACTGCATGAGCATCACAACACTACACTACTTGGGGTAAGTTAGTTAAGATTTCTTCTGTTCTTCAGTGTTTGCCCCAAGCATAAAAATTTAGAAGTCATCATGACTCCCTGGTGTCATGAGAGGGAGTCATGGACATATTATTGGGAGTCAACTTCAGTTTGGAACTTTCATGAAGACATCAACTGTGATTATTTAATAACGACAAAAACAAGGTAAGGCAGGTCAGGTATTTAATCAGCACTGAGCAGTTAACTAGCAAACATTTAGTCTTAGAATTTAGATTATCTGAACTAAGGGCCCAGTAGCATTGCGTCAACAATGAGGCAAGCTTTTAAATTCACTGCCTATTTGAGATAATTTGTGCGTCAAATACGCTGGTTTTCTGCGCCATTGCACTGGTTCTTACACTTATCATAAGGAGGTTTGGATCTGATATGTTAGTCTTCTTAACTAGATGTTTAGAATTTTAGTTGCATGCCTGTACTGTAGGACAAGTGGCAATATCATTCACATTAAATGAAAGTTTTATATAATAATTGTATATTTAATGTCAGGAGACATTAATATCTACTGTGATCAATAATATTTCAATGTTCACCTACCATGTTGTTATTGGTGCTTATAGTAGTAATTAATATAGCTTATAGCAGTAAGTGCAATACTTTTATGTCATTGAATAATTTATAGCTTACAGCTGTCAGTGGTATATTACTGTAGTAGCTCAGTGCATGAAGTATTGTAGAAGCTAGTAGCTTATTATTATGTCCAGAGTTCAACAAGTAGTAGTCGCCAATGTGTCCTGATGGTGTGCATATATATTGGGATAACATTACTGGGATGTATATAAGTGCATATGCTGAAGTGTGTGTCTGTATGTGAAGACAGGCAATAAATCATATGAGCCCCTCATCATGTCAGTCTATAATATTGCAACCCTGACTGCAAAATCTGTTAATCCTCAACCCCAAATGCAAATCTGTTACATTGCAACCATGGATACAAAATATGTTAAACTGCAACCATGGATGCAAATCTGTTTCATCATAACCATGGAAGCAAAATCTGTTACACTGCAACCCTGACTCACAAAAACTGTTACATTGCAACCATGGATACAAAATATGTTAAACTGCAACCATGGATGCATTATAACCATGGAAGCAAAATCTGTTACACTGCAACCCTGGATGCAAAATCTGATACATGGCAACCCTAGTTTGATTACAGATTGCCTGTTGGTAAAGCCCCACGTTGATTCCCCTAAGGTGACAGCACATTAAAGGATGTTCCGTCAACATGACTGATTGGTGTCTCCCATTGACTTCAAGGAGATGTGTTCCGTTCATTGAGAAAAGATTACTGATTTCATAAACTTGAAATCTCTGGACCTGCTTTGTCAGATGACTTTGAAAGATAGTCTCTAAAAACATTTTGTGTTTTTGCGATTTATGTGTACTATAATATTCCATGTTAGTACATAACTACATTCAAGGAATATACTTGTATATTCCATGTCTGACCAATTTGCATGTGTATATTTGGTTGTCTATATTATTCATCGACTTGTACAAATTAAAATTTTAATAATTTAAAAGCACAAACACCAATAATATTCAAAATGAATATAGCACAAATTAATGTCCATGTAAATATATGTTCAAAAACACAACATTGTTTACACACCACAATTATCCAGCTTCTAATCTCTTTTCTTTCACGGTACACGCACAATTTTCAATCTCCACAAGTACAGTTGTACACAAGACTACTTACAACGAATGACTGTGTGAGCCGCTTCTCTACCCGTATCCAAGTCAAAGGCGTCTTCCTGTTCACAGCAGCCAGCCTGTTGAAAGAACAAGACTGGTTCAACCACAATAGAGATTTGATTTGAACAGAAACGCAAACCCTCACATTGACACAAGCAAAATATCTGGCATACGTGTGGTTACAGATAACAGATGAAAAACATAGTTTCTAACAACCATTAACATACTCCATCAACTTGGTTGACACCATCCTCGATAATCTCCAGGGTATACGTTCCGATAAATCTCCACTATACCCTGGACACATCTACGTCTGACACATCTATGTCTGACACATCTACGTCTCGAGCCGATGATTTTATTACCTCCCTTTGCTGGCTCCGCATTCTCACAGTAGCCAATCAGATAAGCTACCAGAGCTTGCCAGTGTCAACAAAGATAGCGGTCGCAGCCGAAAAAGTTTGTTCGCACTGCAACTCAGACTTGGGGGGAATACTTACAGACAAATTGACAGGTCTGACACCTTAAAAAAAATATATGCAAGAACTCCTTCTACCTCTTTCAGAGTACCTCTGCAACAATATATTATTATGTTGCCAAGTTTAATCGGTTAGATCATTTAAAAAACGAAAGTGAGTTGTGATTGGCACGCTCAACTTCCCAGTGTAGACACATGATTGGATGAAAAGCCAACCAAGGGAGGTAATATCATCGGCTTGAGACGTAGATATGTCCAGGGTATAGTGGAGATTTATCGGAATGTATACCCTGGAGATTACCGAGGATGGGTTGACACATGTCATCGTATCCCAGTTGTGTAGGTCGAGGCTCGTGTTGTTGATAACTGGATTGTCTGGTCTAGACTCGATTATTTACAGACCGTAGCCATATAGCTGGAATACAACTGAGTACGATGTAAAAATAAACTCACTCACTCACACTTTCAGCTTTGGAAATTCAACATAACATTCTACACACCTGGAAGCTCATTTTACTTTTTCACGTCCCTTCTGTAACTAAAAGCAAAAGTTCTCAAAGTTCTGTACCTGTGCAGCTGAAGGTGAAGGTCCCGGTGACACGCTGAAGTTCTCGGCTGTCGTGATGGTTTCACTGATGATACTCTGGAGGTGGTGTATTGTGGATACAGTGAGGTTGGGGAAGAGCTGTGCTGTATCGAAGTTGCTGGATATCAGTTTGTGCAGAATGCTCGGATTCACATACTGTTGACGCACAAGACTCTTTGGGTCATCTGACGGCAGATGCGACAAAATCTTGTGCAAGATCTGAAGAAATAAAAGAATTTGTGTTTTTTATATCACTTTTCTTTTTATTCACAACTCTGTTTAGAAGTTTGTGCTCCAAGTCCAATTCGAAAAGCTTCATACACTTGTTTCAAATGCCCACAAACTGATCAGTTGATAGACCTGAACTAAAAATAACAGTAAATTTGAGCCATGTATAATATCACTAGCTTCTATACAGTAATCATGTTAATACAAGTAATAGCACCTGGGTATACTCACTCACCCATTGAAATTCCCTGGATCAAACCCAAACTAGTGATAACATCACTTATTTTTCACTACTAACCTTTTCCAGAACAAATTGTCCAATTCCTGGGTTTTAATGCTATTTATGCCAAAAGGTCCCCTTGGGAAATCAGCTGTTTTGATCAACTGGAAAGTGTGTATATCCATAGTAAGAGATGCTTTTCATTAAAGCTAATCAGTAGTTTAATCCTAAGGGTTTTCTCACTGACAATGTTTTTTACCTGATTGGTATAACTCACGAAAATTGATGAAACCTCATTGGTTACTGTATAAATTACCTAACTGATATTTGAGATTGTTAAAACTGAAAGATTTAGCCTCACTGGTTATCCTCCTTGACAAATAGTGGCCCCAAACCAGGATAACTGTACGTAACTTTTGTAACCATGGGACCCATGAAGATCCGGGTTAGAACTGGTCTTTAGTAACCCATGCTTGCCGTAAGAAGCGACTAACAGGATCGGGTGGTCAGGCTCGCTGACCTAGTTCCCAATTATGTAGACCGATGCTCATGCTGTTGATCACTGGATTGTGTGGTCCAGACTCAATTATTTACAGACCGCTGCCATATTAGCTGGAATATTGCTGAGTGCGGCATTAAACCAACCAACCAACCAACCGTAACCATGGTAAAACAAACACAACCTTACCTTGCATAGATAGTCTTTGGCAGAAGCAACTGTAGCATCTAAAGCCAGGCACTGTAGGAAGGACACCACAGCCTCTTCATACCGATTTAAACCATACAAAGCACAACCTTGACGAAAATACCCCTGAAACACAATTACAGAGTTTGGAATTAGAATATTCTAATTGGAATAATGAACTGGGTGACGTTGTACAAAACAACCTAAACGCTAAGACTACCTTAAATCTATGTTGCGGTATGGGAGTTACGGTCACCTTAGCGCTAAGATCGCTTTGTACAACGGCACCCTGTATCACAATATGAAACAGAAACTACCAGTTTCTGTCTGTCTCACCATGTTTCAGGGTTCAAATTGTTTTAATGAAATTGTTGTAATGGCAGTACTAAAAGGGCCAAAAGGAGTTCTATCAGTGAATGTACTTAAGCATAAATTGAAAGTAAGCTAAACAAACTATACGAGGGATTTCCAAACTGACAAAGGTATCAACAATTTGAAGGAAGGGCAATATTTCTAAATTATAACAGGTTGTATTTGGGGATCACAGTTTTTCAGTAAAATTGAGACTCAAGTTCTGTTTTGGTTGAGTTTCATCTGGGATTCGAACCCACACACTCAGTGTGGGGCACCAAATCGGCAGCACACAAAGTCAGCCGTCTAACCCACTCAGCCACTGATGTTACCATTGGTAATCACAAAGTATGTGATCCAGACAACCAAAAAGCCATGAGAGCTATCACTGGAAACTGTCATTGCCATGATTGTTTAGTGACATGGTGAAATAACAAAATGATTTACTATCATGCACGTCAAGGCATGTAATGAAAATCTTGTGATTAATCACTCATTGATGATAGCCAATTGACCAGGTAATTCAATGTTAGACATCACAAGCAACTATCAGGGTATGTTCACAAACTATCACACACATCACCCTAGCTAAGCACCAACTCAAGGAGTCCTGGCCCCCGATTTCGTTAAACAAACGTAGACTAAAAGGTCTGAGTTTTGACTCAAGTTACTCAAATTTGAGAAAACGCAGGAAAATGCATTTCCCAGAATGAACTGAAATCGATATCAAACTCAAACATGGTAGACAATTTGAGCTTGGTGGATAGATTACTTAAGTTGTTTGGGCTTTTTTTTATTTTAAAAATGCAGCTGAGTTAAAAATTCAGCTGTTTCATATTCTCAATCTAAGTATGAAATTTGAGTAAAAACTTAAGTTTGTTTTGAGAAATAGGGGCCTGGGTGCTGTTGTACAAAGTGCTAAGGTGACCGTAACTCCAATACCTTAACATAGACTTAAGGTAGCCTTAGCGCTAAGGTTGTTTTGTACAACGGCACCCTGAACACCAGCACAGGCCATTATGGACCAACATCACTGACACACTTTGATGGGGAGAGAAGGGTGGGTGTGTGTGTTTTGCCTGTATGTTGTCATAATGTTGGGCGACAAAAACCCAGTGACTTATTATCACAATATTGGGCGAGGAACTTAACATGAAAACTCACCTTGGGCCAGTCTGGCCTGAGTCGGATGACATTATCTGCATCTTGCAAGGCCTCAGCAGCTTTGTCCAACAGGAAGTAGGCATAGCAACGGTTGCTCAGCAGTAAATGATCCTTTGGAACTGAAAAAGTCAGGGGAGACAATCAGGCATAATCAATAGCTATTGCACTCATGAAAATGCAAATTATTGGATCTTGTCAATGTTAAAGTGCAAAACGGTAGAAATGGACCCAAAGAATATCTAAAACAAATCATCATACAAAGGCTGAACTGCCTAAACTTTCACAACTTCAGTGACTTTTTTTTTCTAATCTGAAACAACATGAACTTCCATGGTGTCAGTGCCACTGTTCAATTTGAATTGCTCTGTCATGTTTCTCATGCTAGGATTTCCACATCTATAATTAGGGATGAAATAATACAATATGTTTCACAATACAGATATTTACATCAAATCGCTTGGAAACTCCTTGACTTTAAATATCATAATATGTTAAAAAAATAATAATTTAGAAATAACAAACTGATTTTGGACTAAGGCATTTCCTCCGACTCTGTTTTGCAATTAGGTGAATGCTTTAATGACTTATCATCAAACCTGTTTGTTAGAAATGATGAATAATACGTACATATGGTGTTGTTTTTTCATTTTAAAAAATCTATTGGTGTCTTGCCATGTGAAACAGATTTCAGCACGTCAGAAAAATGTAATAACAATTGACTACCGAAGAAGTAAACTTCATTAAACATCTTAGTCACAAAATACAACTTGCTTTCATGAAAATTAAATACTGTGTTTCTTCAAAAAAATAACAAAATTTATTACTCGCTTGTGGAAGATACTGCAGTGTAATATGTTTAAGGCAATATTACACTAGTGTAATACCGTTAGATGTATCACGTCATATCGGTTTACAGTTATATTTACTTATAACGTCACAATGCTGATATCTCTGTCGCAATGGTATTAGACCTTGCTTGACTCGCGGAAAGCCAAGAGTCATCACATTGGAGGGTAGTTTCTATCAATTTATGTTGGAAAGTAATATACAGAATACTAAACTCATTTCCGTGAAATACCACTTTTCTTAAACTCGTGAAAGATTTTGTATCAAACTCGCTTTCGCTCGTTTGATACCAAATCACTAACTTGTGTAATGAAAATGGTATTACGCGGAAGGATGTTTGGTTTCCTCAATGAACACGTTTTATCAACATTGTTCCCATGGTGCATTATCACTGAATGCCTGTGCGTAACAAAACGAACGGAGCATGACAGGATTTTGACGTCTTGAATCATTTTTTTTAATGACATTTATACAAAAGAGATGACAGATGGTAGGTATAATCATCTTAATTTATGACTTGTTTTAATTTAACATGTCACAAACAGGACTGTTTTCTATCTTGATTGTCATTTTACCGCCAAAATGTTTAGAGAGTGTCAAGTTGCGAGATGTTAAGATGATTAAGTAGATAAACAATGTTTTCATATCCCTTGCAATGCTGACGGGGTCGTTGTTCGACATGGGTACTACAGATATGTACCCCCAGGTATGTTTCTGCATACTGAAACAAACCCAGCCAGAATCAAAATACAGATACGTACCCCATGACGAGTCCATTCCGCACCATTTTTTTATGTGAACTGTCAAACTATTGTATGAGATGTAACCAATTACATTATATAAGAACGAGCATACCCAGTGTTGAACATTTCACGATGCACAGTATCACTCGCAATCAGGCGAACGGGAACTACAATATAAACTGGTTTTCTTTTTGGGCTAAGGAATGTGGACTCATTCGCCGTTTAGGGTACAGGTATGTTTGTGTATTCTGACCATGACCTAGGGAGCATATCAGTAGTAATGTGCCGACAATGACCCTTCAGCGCGCTACCAATTGTATTTCTTAAACTTACACAGAGAATCATTTTTCGATCAGGTAAGAGTTCCGCCCGTAACCCCCCCTTGAAATGTATTATATTTATTATGATTATTACTAGGGGTTAGGTTTAGGGTTCTGATTTAGCATTATGTAAGGTTTAGGGTTTGGGTAAGCTTTCTATGAAACATCTATTCTTATGCATTGAATGATAAACAAAACTGGGTTATGGGCGGAAATCTTTGGTTTAAGTACTACAACATATCTGATGGGTACTGCCAAGTTTCAAATCCTAAAGTTATATACACACATACAAAACCATCATCATCAATTAACATTATCTGATGACATGTTATGTTACCTCGATTATTTGCTTACTTAGTCTAGATTTGATTATTTCAACTGATATGACAGGGGCGGATACAGCTTTTTGAGAGTTTCAATTGTCATTTAATAAACTTTCAGGGCAAAAGGGGGGGTGCGCACCCCCTCTCTGGATCCGCCTATGTATGAGATTAATGGAATACTCCCGGGCAGCAGTGCTTAGCTACATTCTCCTCAGGCAAACAAAAGCAGTGTCTCAAGACTGTTATCTAATTTACATACTAAAATTTAACCAGTAACAGATACACAATGACTCATTATACAAGAAAACAGATATGATAAAACATTATTTTTGAAACACTGAGGATATTGATTTATCGTCCACGATCCTAACTTTATTGATAGAATCTATATTCGTTGGTATCAATTGTAATGTGTAGATTTACACGTGACATTGGTCAAGCACAAACGTAACTGAGTTTCAGTAATATCTTACATGAACATCAGTTTAACACGTACCACAGATGCAATATCAGATAAAATTGTGTTTAACTCTCTTCGCGGTTATACCAATAATGACAATGGCAGTGAAAATGACAACGTGAAACGTACACGTGACAGTTAGATAACGAGGTCAATGTCAGCAGCCGATGATTTGATTGGTGGGTACAAGCTTAGGCATTAACAAACCATTCTTGAACATTTGGGGAGATTGGGGAGAAAATATACCTTCCCAAAGCGTAATAGGTGTCTAGAATTCAGAAGTTACATTTATATTTTATGTTTTAACTTTGTATGAATTTAATCAGTATCTTATTGCGATCTGACACGAGAAATAGCTTGTGTTTCCCCCATTCTACATTATATAAACAAATAAAAATGGCGGCGATTCTAGTACTTCCGGTTGCAATCTTTTATATAAGACACTCATTGATCTGAGAAAACGTGAATGAATAGTGTTGGGAGATTGATCGAATGTACTTACCAAGTTCAATTGCTTTACTGTAATAAATAATAGCGTTTGGAAAATCCCTCAATTCGAAGTAATTATTGCCCTCCGATTTCAATCTATTTGCCTCACACTCGTCAACAAACCATTTTTCTATCACATGTGTCAAAAGTATATTAGACTTCAGACTGGCCACCTTCAGTCTATAATGCACAACTCCACATATACGACACGCCTTGGAAGAGTCTTTCATCAAACACTTTCGGCAAAATGTATGACCGCAGGGTATCGTCACGGGATCGGACAGTAAGCTCCTACACAACCAACACGTGAACATACACTTTTTGTTCATATTCTGATTTGTCGTATCCTGTTTCACAGTTTCAATCAGCCCTGTCACTAAATGTTTTAACTTCTCGGGCTTCACTTTTCCAAATCGAAATGCGTGTGAATAGGCTTCAAAAGCTTTCTGAAAGTGGCCTCCTCTGGCGAAGCTGTCCGCTAGCCCGAGATATAACTCCATTTTCGGACCATTTTCCTTGATAGTTCTCTCATATATTTCAGCAGCTAGTCCAAAATTGTTCGTACTGAAAGCTTGTCTCGCTAAATCCACCATGTTCTGTTCCTGAAACAAACACAGACCGTTTGCCCTGCCAGGCGTACCGTGGCTGTTACAAAACACCGACTGTCAGTGTTATATAAGATCACGTGGTTTGCTATGGCTTGTCTCATTGGCTGGAGAGTGACCTTCAAAACAGAGCTGTTATAAAATCAAAGTGCACATAGGTTTTTGTTATGTATACAGCATATATAATCCCTGAGGAAAACAGCAACAAATATAGTGTTGTCAGCCCCTTAATTCCATTGCCAAGCTGTTCAGCAGCACTTATGATTTTCTTATATGATTGCAAAATGGCGTATATCATACCTTTACAAGTAGGGTTCACCAAACTGGGTCATTGGACGCGCTCGTGAGATCTGACCCATATATTATTGAGGTACGTTCACATGAACACTTTGACAATGAGGCAATTCGATATTTGGGTTTATATAGTTACTCTGCATTCGTAAGAAGTTTACATAAATACCCATTTAATGAAGTGGCGCATTTTTGTTCCACGAATCATTACACTCAAGCGTAAAATCTGTGCAAATATATATAGTCGCGCGAAACAAACTGTTTGTTGAATTTTCTTTAAAACGTACTAGTCTAATATAGTCCTCTAATAACCCCGACAATCGGTGCAAAATAACAGTGAAATTTAATTCGGGGTTTGTAGAAAATATTTAAATATCTAATAATAAGTGCGGGCATCGTTTTGTGATGTGTTTTACATAGCCACCAAATTCTGAACATGGATCGGTCGGTCGGTCGGGAGAAAAAACTAAGAAAAAATTGATAAAGACAAAAATATCAGAATAATGTTCTTGATTCTCATTTATTGTAATTCCTATTACAATTTCTCGCGCTCATTGGACTTGTGGCAGCGACTGATTAAAACATTTTAGATAGATAAACATTATTTATCGCCAGTTCTAATGGAATCAAATTAATCCTTTCCATCAAAATTACTTTTAGAGCTTTCTTTTGATGTCATCTGTTGATGTCAGTCAGTGCCCAATGGAACTGCCCCCTCCACGATGCACATGCTGATATTGCCAACCCAACACTGAGGCTGGTCTAGTAACCCGCTTTCTGACTTTTGACCCATGCAGTAGGTAAGCCAATCAAATTGGCAAATGGACGTTTCCATGTTCATTATGGGTCGTTTCCGATGTCGATTCCTCCGATTACGAAAGACGAGAGATTTAGCATAACGTCGATCATTGGTATGCGCTGACTTTCCCTGATTTAAATGACGTGCAGTACGTTGTGGAGTGACGACGTGGGCGCCGTGCACGCAGATGTCATCTGTGCAGACAACCTGGACAGACAGACAGATATTTTATGTACTCTTACACAAGCAGCCGGTGGCATCTGGTCCTTATCGGAGCTTGCAACAGCTTTTATAGTAGTGACTAATCTGTTGGAGTCGTTGCACTCGGGCGTCCAGAGCGGAGACGTGATGTGCTCACAATCTGCTGAGGCTTGCAACAATGTTCTGTTGCGGTTGGCGGTGGGGTAGCCTAGTTGTTAAAGCGTTCGCTCGTCACGCCGAAGGCCCGGGTTCGATTCCCCGCATGGGTACATTGTGTAAAGCCCATTTCTGGTGTTCCCCGCTGTGATATTGCTGGAATATTTCTAATAGCGGCGTAAAACACAACTCACGTGCGGACACCCGCAACATGCTTTCGTGAACCATTAACTCGTTGCAAATGTCACATGATCAATACGTCTACTTCCTTAATGATTAAATGTGCTTAAACTAAGTAACCTCGAGCGTTTGGTTTCACGAAAGCAATATGCGCCTGTTCACAACTGAGTTAGAGTGAAAATGGCATACCACCCCATGCACGCACTGTCTGAGGTCACATGCTTCACGACTGTCACATTTTTTATTTCTGAGAGCTTGTTTTCTTCGGAAATGTTTTTGTCACATAAATCAATTACCTTCAATGCCAGACATGCATTCGCGTATATAGTCCTGTTGTTTCACCTCAAAACATTTTTTGGGATTGCATAATGATATTATTATGTAAAGAGCTACAAAGTATACCATTTCCACAACTCATTTAGCATCTTGACAGTTATCGAGATGCCCTCATTATCGACACTTTGTCGTTGATGTATTTTTATATCAGAAAACACCAGTTTATCAGAAGTAATCAGTTTCCAATGTTACGTTAGTGATTTGAGTATTGCACGTAAGGTGCGCGTGTCATGTTTCTTCAAAGCACTTGCCTTCATGCACCTTCAAGTCATCACGGCACGAGACGCCATTTACATATTGCTATTGATTTTTCTGTTATGAAACATGTACACACCACGCGCCATGTAGGCAACATCAGTTCCAATTATCTACGGAACCCTTTCGGAGCCATTCGGATTTTATTTTATTTTTCTCCTTGAAATTTCAAGAAAAAGATCTTGACATTTCAAGGAAAGAAGTTGAAATGTAAAAGATCGCTATCTTGAAATTTCAACTTAATATCTTGAAATTTCAACTTTATATCATAAAATTTCAAGAAAAAATATGAAAAACCGATTGGCCCTAAAATGTTTCCGTAGTTATCACAAATACACGTAAACTATTTCAATAAAGGAAACCAATACTTTCAGCGTATATAACAGCTTAGGTAAATTTGACGGATAAAGTTGACATGCTCTCTAAGCATTGTTTCAACGGTGACTGTCAGTCTTAATATCGATGAGTGAGTGAGTCAGTTTTACGCCGCACTCAGCAATATCCCAGCTATATGACGGCGGTCTCTAAATAATCGACTCTGGGCCAGACAATCCAGTGATCAACAGCATGAGCAACGATCTACGCAATTGGGATACGATGGCATGTGTCAACCAAGTCAGCGAGCCGAAGCAGCCGATCCTGTTACGACAGCATGGGTTATTGGGGATCAATTTTAACCCCAGTCTTCACAGAAGATATAATATCGATGAAACACAAGCCATGGGGATGTCGTTTTCCTCAGCCTGTCCATCATCTAGACCTCACTGGGATGGTAGGTCTTGTAAAGTACATTACCTGTCATTGTCCGTCTCACTTGACCTGTATATTTATATTTCTTTTTTAAAAGCTTCACTTGGCTTTATCATTTAGCCCTGTAGTGAGTGACTTTAGTTTTACGCCGCTTTTAGCAATATTCCAGCAATATCACGGCGGGGGACACCAGAAATTGGCTTCACATATTGTACCCATGTGGGGAATCGAACCCGCGTCTTCGGCGTGACGAGCGAACGCTTTAACCACTGGGCTACCCCACCGCCCCTCATTTTTTAAGGTAAATGTATTTGAATGTGGACGAACTACTACAACACATGGATGTTTCATCACGTACAAAGCCATATGGTTACTGGGAAGATAACAGCTGTGTATCTTGCATACCCTCTGATCCCAAAACCGATAAACCAACTAGTTGCAACAGACTTGTATACAATTCACAGGCGTCAGTGGTAAATTTGATGTTGAAACTTTTATATTTATATTTACCCAGGAGCCGTTGTAGTTTGGGTACTGTTTGTAGATTGATCTCAAATGTGAGTTTTTCAACAATAACAATTGTAATATCCCAAGTGGAGAAAGTGTAAATAATTTCGCTAATAATATTTTGAAAATTGGTTTCAGGCATTGTTACATTTTAACGTGTGTAGCCAGATTTTCAAATGTTTTGAAATCGTTTTTTATATTAGTAGTTTCAGGGAAAAGTCTTTTTGATATTTAACATTATGCGTTATCGTGTTACAATTTGTTTGCTCATTAGTACATACTTTGAAAAATGCAGGGTCGGTTAGTTAGCCAGCTAGCTGCCCACATTTTGTCTTTGCACTTGCTGTTTCGCAAGCTAGGCATAGACAAAGAAGTACTGAAAATATTTCAAAAGACGGACTTAATGATTACCAGTGTTTTTAGAAGGGAAATTACTACTTTCAGTTAATAATTTGATATACACATTGTTTATGCTTTCTCAAACATGTTACTGTTTACCTTTCCATGATGAGTGAGTGAGCTTGGTTTTACGCCGCTTTTAGCAATATTCCAGCAATATCACGGCGGGGGACACACATTGTACCCATGTTGGGAATCGAACCCGGGTCCTCGGCGTGACGAGCGAACGCTTTAACCACTGGACTACCTCACCGCCCACCGCAAGAACGTTGTTGCAAGCCTCAGCAGGCTGTGAGCGCAATGATGAGTCTAGACACACCTACCCTCATTGTTCTTGTTTAATAAACTGTTTTTGGCAAGAGACTTTTAATATATGTTCAATCTTATACAGCACTTATATTTGTGTTTTAGCCAATACCCGATGAAATATGAAGAACTTTTTTACTTAAAAGTGCAAATAAAGATGTATTATTTCCTTACACAACTAGGCACTTTAATTGCACTTTAATGTTTCAATAACCAGACCGAATGCAAATAATTGTCCCTCGTAACCTTACACGGGCTCTTTCAGGTGTTAATGGGGTTTTTTATTCTCTGTTTATCTTCATATAAGGTAAGACGTTAATATGCTGTCTGTCTGAATCTGACACCCTGTATCAATTGTGCAACTAAACAGTGTATTATTTATATTTATATATTTGGATATATGTACATACATAAACATAAATTAGTATAAACAATAAGCCGCTCAGGGGGGAGTTACATAAATATATGATAGAAAATATGAAATAAAATCACAATTAACAACAATTTAGAAGATGTTTAATGTTGATACACATAATTGTTGACGTTTATCTTAAATGGGTTTTGTAACTGACACGTTTTTAAGACACGATAAACATATTATGTTTGATATGTCAACTTCTAGCTAGGTGTTAGAATTGGTCTTCAGTTACCCATGTTTGTCGTTAGAGGCGACTAATGGGATCAGGTGGTCAGGCTCGCTGACTTGGTTGACACATATTCATGCTGTTGATCACTGGATTGTCTGTTCTAGACTCGATTATTTACTGACCGCCCTCATATAGCTGGATTATAGTGTGGCGTTAAACAACAAACAAACAAAACAACACACAAACAAACAAACCACGTTAAAATCAGACCTAACCTTAAAGTGTTCAGATCTCGTGAGTAACACCATCATTTATTACAGCAAACATTTTGATAATCCTTTGCAGTGAGTGAGTGTTGTTCATAGCCGCTTTGAACAGTATTTTATTCCAGTTATGTTACGGGGGTGGTGGGGTAGCCTAGTGGTTAAAGCGTTCGCTCGACACGCTGAAGACCCGGGTTCGATTCCTCACATGGGTACAATGTGTGAAGCCAAGCCCATTTCTGATGTCCCCCGCCGTGATATTACTGGAATATTGCGATAAGCGGCTTAAATCATACTCACTCACTCACTCACTCACCAGTTTTATTACGGCGTGTCAGTTCAACACATATCGTCACTTCGTTGGACCAACATAGGTTACCAGGGTCGTATGTTCACCCGTAGACTAACAACTGAAGGGTTGCATGCCAAAACAACCTAAGTCAGACTTAGGTTGTTTTGGAATAATAACAGAGGTATGCAGCTTGAGAAGCTCTTTCCTGTGATTATAAGGTTGTTGGGGTATGTTTTACAGCTTTCGAGAAAATAGCTTTTAAAATATGATACTCAGTGCCAAATGACCTAAGTTAGACTTAGGTTCTTTTGGCTGACAACAGTGATGGTTGTTTTGGCATGGAACTGCCGTAAACTCTTCCGGAAGGAGGTAGAAAAGTCTTCCGACCGCATAGTTACCAACCAAACTAGCAACTCAAAATGAGGACAATTCTGGAATTAAAACAGCTTAAAGGTAAGTATAAATTATATGAAATGATAATTTATGATGAACACTGTTACCAAAATTAAACAAAATATGTGATTGAACGTTGAAACTATTAATTTAGGCCTGTAAACTCCATTTTTCCACTCTCGTGACTTAGGTTCTTTTGGCAAGGAATGGATCAAACAGGTTGATGGGATGTTTCTTTCCTACTAAATGGGTTTCAAAGAATAATTAACATGTTTTGGAGCGGAGGATTAAAAGCTTAAGCACTATTACATATTTCACCTTTCAAATCTTTTGTTAAAGGGTAGTAAAATCTCGTTATTAGTTGATATATACCGGTATATATTGTTTTTCACTCATTCTTAAGTGCAATGAAAACTTCTGTTTCTTTCATGTTTCTGAAGTCGTGATGAATAGTCTTCCTACTGAGGTTTTGATAGAGACCTTTCAGTACTCTGAACCGACCATCTTATTCAGGGATGTAGCGTCCGTCTGTGGACGCTGGGCCGAGATTTCTAGAAGCCCACCACTTTGGTCGAAATACATCTACCCCAATCTTCAAAGTTGTGTCTGCCTTTCAAAATCAGATGAGCATAATGAGTTTTCCAACTACATGTATATACCATTATGCACCAATGTGGAGAAGCTTCTGCTTAGTAGCGAACATTTATGCCCATTGCAGTCATTGCATGTGCTAAAAAAGCTGAAAGAGTTCACCTTTTTCCGGCTGGTTACATGACAACACTGAGGATGTATGTCATTGAAACATTTTCATAATCTTCCCTATCAGTTACCCTACATATATTTGATGTTAAGATTTTAACTATCATGTTGTATGGTTGTGAAGTCTGGGGCATTTATCCATCACCTAACATAATTAATGTTTATGATAAGTTTTGTAAGTCAGTTTTACATTTATCAAGGAACACTCCCAATGTTGCTGCAAGGGGTGAACTTGGACGTTACTCTGTAAAAGTTAATCAGTTTGTAAAAATCATGAAATATTGGTTAAGGCGTTTGTCTCAAGAGAAAAATCTTATATTGAAACATGTTTATAATTATCAACGCAAGTTGGCTTCCAAAGAAATCAACTGTTGGGCTCTAGATGTAAAGAATTTATTATTCAAGTATGGATTTGGTCACATTGGCTTGATCAGGGGTTTAATTGAGTATTTTATAAGACAGTTTAAACAGAGATGCATTGATATTGATACTCAAGAAAGTTTATTCTAAGCTAAAGTTTTATAGACTATCAAGTTGAGGGTTAAATTTGAAGAGTGTTTGTAACTGGTTAAGGTTCATGTTCTTCGTTTTGCTTTGAGTAAGTTTCGTTGTTCAGACCATCCTTTATTGTTGGAATATGGGAGAAAAGTAAATATAAAACAACATGAGCAATTCTGCCCTCTGTGTATTGTACTTGCCATTGAATCAGAGTACCACTTCTGTATTGAATGTGCATTTTCTGTGATCCGAGAAACAGCCTGCTCCCACAATACTACATAGATAATCCATGTGACACTAAATTTATCAGCTTATTGTCTTGCAATTCTACAACTGTTAACAATCTTGCGAAGTTTATATTTCTTGCATTGAAAAAGAGAGCGAAGTTTCTGAATATAGAGTATAAAATGAAATAAAACATTGTACATGTTAGCACACAGCTTCTGTTATGTATGGCGCTGCCCCTGTACGAAATAAACTCTCTCTCTTAAAGTTCTTGAAATTTAAAGTTTGAAGTTTTAAAATTAGTTTATATTTTCATCCTCAATAATGTAAGTTCCAGTTCTTACCTGCAGAATCAAATCGTGAAGGGCACCTCAGTCTAAGAGCCCGATCGCGATCCCTATCGCGGCTAGGTCATGTGAAATGGATTTTTCTACGAGATTGAATTATGGTTTGACAAACAGACAAAAATTAGTATAACATTATGGTTTGTTGATGTTACCTAAACAACAAAAGAAAACATACTGCATTTTCTTTTCAATGTGTTCAATTAAATTGCTCTAATTTTGAATCAAGACACTTCTTTAAACCCTTTATGATAGACACTGCTGAAATCCTGTTGTTTTATGACATTTGATGAGCTGTTGTTTATATTTCTAACTGGAAATTAAAAGTTTACATTATTGTTAAGTCTATTCTTTATTGTCATTGACCATAATGTGGTTACAGAACTAAAATACACGGACACAGAAGTGACTGAGTACTAAAAGATTCCGTCTCATGGGTACCCATTTACAGCAGCTGCTAGTCAAATGCAAGATTCAGGATATCTTGTTCAACACCATCCTATGTTTTTACGGAAACGTTTAGTTCCACACTCCATGAGCTTGCTTGTCACAGTGTGAGGCTCATGCAGTGACAACGGCATCGTGTTTAAGTGGCAATAATTATTGAATCGGGAACTGCATATTCCATTAGGCTTACATGCCGATATCAGGACCTATTCTATTGTCATTGTTATCACTTAGCATTGAAATAAATTAATAAATATACTTACAATCATAATCAGGGTAATTTACACTGAAATGATCAAAATAGGTAAGTACTTTAGTGACTAAGTTTATTTTGGCATGTAACTTTTGTGACTTAGGTTGTTTTGGCATGGAAACTTGTGCTGACTAAGGTTGTTTTGGCATGTAACTTGTGCTGACTTAGGTTGTTTTGGCATGGAAACTTGTGCTGACTTAGGTTGTTTTGGCATGGAAACCTGTGCTGACTTAGGTTGTTTTGGCATGGAAACTTGTGCTGACTTAGGTTGTTTTGGCATGGAAACCTGTGCTGACTTAGGTTGTTTTGGCGGGTAATGAAGTAGTCACAAATGATATGTTTTCAATAAATTTTATAATATTACTGAAAACCCGTGTAACGACTCATAATCCTTCATTGTATGTTTCATGTCATGATTTGAGCCTATTTCCGCCGCGTTATCTCTGGTAAAAATGAAAATACCGTTTTTCGTCTCTCCTGTAAAGTTGCGAAAAGTGACTCAGGTTGTTTTGGCATGCAGCCCTTACTAGTCTCTGAAATTTTACAGAAAAATGGCTCATAGTGAAAAAAACTCAAAATATAATAAAATGGAGCCCTGAGACTTTCTTCATTTTCAGAAGCTGTGGAAATCTAGACTTGCCACATTTTCTATATTGCGTGGGATTTCTTGGATATATTTGCTTCAGGGTCTGGATGACAGACTAGTTCACCCGACATCACTACAGATATAGCTTAGTTATATAAAGCGTGTGTTATCTACACTAGATCTGGGCGACAGCCGGAATGAGGTAACCTCAATTACCAGTTGTTCATGATTACTCCGGTCTGGATCCAGACCGAACCGAAACATACAGGCACGTCCCGTTAGTTCAATACTGAACTGGGTGTCGTCAATATTGAAGTTAGCGACTGTTACGAGTATTAGTCCTTTAATCTTCACCCAAGTAAAAAATGAAATAAATACTATTTTAATAAATATATATTACTCAAATAAATATATATTTACTAAATACCACTCAAGTATATATTACCCTACCCTCTTAAGTCTTCTTGTTTCAAAATTATAATTTAACCGTTGTTTGCAGTTAAATATTGATTGGTTAGTTATGACATCACAGTACTTCATTGTTGGGTTGAATACAAGAAAAAGAGAGGGGGGTTGGGGGTATACTATGTTATAGATTCGATTCTGTAATACGTTGTGTCTGTATACAGACAAAGAAACTAGCACAAACAATAGTATCGAACGCTGATCGAACGCCTATTTTCCCACTTGCCAGTGTCCTATAACAAGGACATGACCTCGAGGCACAGTTGACACTCTCGATATACACAGACCTAGGACAGCGAACCCGTGAGAGAGATCGCTGGGACGAACGCCATACTGTACACAGTAAATGGAATATTCAGTAATTGCAAATTGCGCGTTCGATTTGTTTCAGCGATAGGGTATACTTTTACACAGGCACCAATGCGTCATATGATGGTCCCAGCTGTCAGTGCCATGGCTTATCTATGGTACAGTTGTAAGGACACATTTTATGTTGACATGACTTGAAATAACGCTATGAACATTGATTATATCGGACGGTGGGGTGGCCTAGTGGTTAAAGCGTTCGCTCGTCATGCTAAAGACCCGTGTTCGATGCCCCACATGGGTACAATGTATGAAGCCCATTTCTGGTGTCCACCGCCGTGATATTACTGGAATATTGCTAAAAGCGGCGTAAAACTCAACTCACTCACTCATTAATTATATCAATCAGTAGTCGTTGAGACAACACTACCTTTGGCGGTCAACGTCAAGATCAAACTGAAGCAACGTCAACATTAGGTAGCACGAGGCCTCCACGTGCGAGAACTATTTCATAATCATACTTTTGTTGAAAAATCTGTATTACTTGTTTACTTGAAACATTTAAGTGTGTTTAGACTGCAGTATAATTGTGACCTAATGGTGGAAGCATCGTGTTGCAGAACTGCTTGATGATTACGGTATGTGAAGTAATAATTATAAACAAACTTCGGGTTGAGTATAAAGCTCGCTTAAAGAACATTTGGAGCTCAGAGCTAAATGCTCGAAACAAGGTCAAAGCCACCGATACTTTTGATGTGCCAGTCCTCTCCTATTCCTTTGGAGTTGTTGATTCTACGAAACAAGACATCCAGTGTCTTGACCACCTGACCAGAAGGATCACGTCTGATAACAGAGCCCACCACCCTCGTTTCTCTCTTGATATCGTTTATATATGCCAATCAATTCTGGAGGTCGGGATTTGATTTATCTTGGAGGCTCTTCATGATAGAATATTATTGTGTACTTTTGCACACATTTACTTGTATTTATCGGACGATCCTCTGGTGATGCATGTCAAGACTCATGATGAAAGCAAGGAATTCTATAGCTATTTTAAGCGTGCCAAAGTTGTTGGACAGAACCTGAAATTTGAGGTTGATTTTGTTGATGGCAATGTACTACTGGACGGTACAGCCATGGGAGTAAACCTGGTGAAGTCTTTCACCAAGTCTGGCCAGAGTCGGTCATTTATGGAGAATATTTCTGAGAAGCCATTGCATCGTGTGTACATGCAGTGTGTGGAACAGAACAGTAATCCAATCGACTCCTTCGTCTGGATGAAGTCGGCTGGTCTTAAATGTGAAACTGAGAGCTTTCATTTTGCTGCCCAAGACCAGGCACTTCCCACTCGCAATCGCCTAAATGTGATTCTAAAAGAAAATATTCACATAAAATGTCGATTGCGCTATGAATTTACAGAGACTGTCCAACACCTTGTCAGTGGATGCCCTTCTTTGGCACAAACAGCATATTATAAACGACATGATCGCATGGCTCGTTGCTTCTACTATCGTCTTCGCCATGCCTGTGGTTTGACTCTGAGGTCCATCCATGGTACGACCCTGAACATGTCTAGGGCGTCATGGAAAATGATGCTGTTAAGCTTCTTTGGAATAGGCCTCTATACAGCCTCAGAAGAATTCCAGCCAACAAACCTGATCTTGTTCTTTTTGATAAAGCCAATGAAATTATTTATATCATTGCATTTTCTGTCCCTTTTGAAAGCAACGTGATTGGCAAGATTCAGGAAAAGCATTCTAAATATGCGGACCTCGCCTTTGAGATGTTTCGCTTGCATCCCAAAAGCTGTGACGATACATCGTAGTATCTATAATCGTGATACTTTATCCGACGATAAATATATCGATACTTTTTTCGTATCGTGATATGTATCGTTGACCTGAAAATTATTAATTTTCACCAGAAATTGGCGGTTAGGTCAAAATTTACACAGTTACTTGCTACCAAAATATACAGTTTGAAAGACAATAACTAAAGATAGCATATCGTGATATGCCTCGAATCTAATCGTATCGTTCCAAGATATCGCAAATCGTATCGTATCCTGAAATTTCTGTATCGTCACACCTCTACATCCCAAGTACATTGTCGTCAAGCTCCCCATTGTTCTCGGTGCTCTTGGCTTGGTACCTCCTGATCTCTTGGCGCAGATCAGGAGAGTGCCCGGGTTCTCCATCGGGAGCACAGCCCTTCTGATACTCTGGGTAATGCAGAAGGCTGCAGTGTTGGGGAGTCTACATATTCTCCGGAAAGTTCTTGGTGGGTTCGACTTGGCAGCATTCCATGGGAGAAGTCCCATTCGCTGTCTGGGCTGCGTGTAGAGGGGGCGAGGGCGTTGAGCTGATAATGAGCTTTACCAGCCTGACTGTGCCAGGATCACCCGAACCCTCTCTGCTGCATACTATATTTAACCTGTATAACATCTGTATGACAACAACACAAGTAAAAGTCTCACTTGTATCCCAATTACATTGTCGTCAGGCTCCCCATTGTTCTCGGTGTCCATGGTTTGTTACCTCCTGATCTCTTACCGCTGGAGAACCCCTTCTGGTTGGTTTGTTGTTTAACGCCGCACTCAGCAATATTCCAGCTATATGGAGGTGGTCTGTAAATAATTGAGTCTGGACCAGACAAACCAGTGATCTACAGCACCTTCTGACACTCTTCGGCAATTCCGAAGGCTGTCATACTGGTCAATCTCCATATTCTCCGAAATGTTATTAGCAGCGCTTTCTGGGAGAAATCCCAATCGTGTCTGGGCTGGGTGTAAAAGGGGCAAGAGTCCTGGGTCTAACCAGCCAGACCGTGACAGGATCACCCGAACCCTCTTTGCTGCCTTCATTTATTATAATCTATAAATAATGATAATAGCGCAGAAAATATATATGTGTGTGTTTTGTGCACTTCAGCATCCATGTTGTAACAAGTGTGTTAGGCTGAGACTTTACAGCGGAGTAAGTGAGTTTAGTTTTACGCCGCACTCAGCAATATTTCAGTTATATGGCGACGGTCTGTAAAAAATCGAGTCTGAACCAGACAAGCCAGTGATCAACATCATGAGCATCGATCTACGCAACGGGGATACGGAGACATGTGTTAACCAAGTCAGCGAGCCTGACCACCTGATCCCGTTCGTCAGCTCTTACGACAAAGCATGGGTTACTGAAGATCAATTCTGACCCGGATCTTTACAGAGGAAATAGTGAGAGCAGATTTAAGATTTTCTAACACATTGTTCCATAGAGACGCAGACACGTACGAAAATTCATTTTTCGAAAGTACACGTTTTAGCACGAGGATCTGTGATAAAAAAACTGTATATATCGGTGAGTCCATCGAGGACAGCCAAATCTCTAAGCGTTCACTGAGGCGGAAAGGAGCAAGGATGTGAAATACCTGTGGGCATTGATGCGGATCGTATACATGACTTACGCCAAACTTGACTCGGGTATTTACACGTATATCATCATATATGACTCAAACTATCAATAAAGTGTCGTTGTTTTTTAAATAATTATTTTGTTATAGAACTAAATGTGAATTATACCCTATGTTATGCATTCAAATTTATAGGATTATAGTATCATGTTATATCTTTGTTGATTTTATTGTGTTTAGTTTAGTTCGATTTTATGTTGACTTGTGATTCTTTTTTATGTTTCAGGGTATTGATTATTTTGTACACAAAAAGTGAATATAGGTTTAATTTACATTAAAGTTCTGTGTATTTTGTGTTTTGGAAAATACACATTACACTATATTTTGTTCCGCGTATTTTATATATGTTTGTTGTGATATATAGTATAACACCACATTATGTCAGACGATGTTATATATCCCTCTTTTTATGGGTTTTCTGATACTTAAGAAACATTGGCTGTCATCTTTCTAATCACATGAACGACTAAACGACCATAAATTGGGTGTAAATATATCATATGCCCTTTACAGGCCTGTACACCATGTGTTTTGGGGACGAGGAACACATTTGTTCAAGTCCAAAAATAAATTATTATCTTCTTCTTCTAAACACCACGCTTGTGAGTAGGAAAGATTATTCGTGTCTGGTTGTAACAATACAATACATGGGGGCACTCTTTTACCGGTTACGGTAATCCATTAATTAATTAACCTATTGGAAATGTGGCTTTACCGGCTACAGCCATGTAATTGAAATGTGGCCTTCCCGGCAATAGTCATTTTTTAAATGTGGCTTTCCCGGCCTGTCACCGCTGAAAGTGATGACGAGACTGTTGACTTATACGTACTTCACAACTGACCTTGATCAGAAACTGTAACAGCGGCATATGTGGGACAAACTGACGTCACCGAAATCTTACAACGGTTGTAATAAACACCTGAATCTACTACTTGATGATACAAATCAAACACACACACACACCCTCCGAAACACCACCTTTGACAAACATACCACGTTTCTAATAACACAATAGGCTGAAATGTAGGTCGGGGTATTCTAAGCCAGGAAATCGGCGTTAAACAACAAACGGGTTATTCCCGTTTATTCCCCTTCATTAATCTTATCTATTAAGGATTAGGATTAGCTGGGCCAGCCACGGTGTTGGGGCAGTAAGTTACCTGTGAAATTATATCCATAAAATTTTAACCCCTACCATGAGGATGTTAAAAATTGAACACAACAACGTCTTCATCTGGGATACACAATAAAAAATTGTACACTGAAAATCAACTTACAAATGCCATTAACATCAGTTACATCTATTTGAATACATATAGTGTGTTGTCGAATACTTAAACAAATTAGACCTATCACTTAAATATTAATATACCATACATAGACGTATACATACCTAAATACATACATAGACATATGCATACATAGACACTTACATACATACATAAACACAAACAACACACACACACACACACACACACACACACACACACACACACATACATCCATCCATCCATCCATCCATCCATACACACACACACACATACATACACACATACATACACACATACATACACACATACATACACACATACATATCACATCACATCACATGCATGGAGAGATAGTACATAGAAAAATAAAACTAGTTAGTTAAAATTAATGCATTAAAATTATTTACTGTTTTCTTGAAAGGATTTTTTGTGGAACATACTTTGCAGACTTTTGGCTAGTTCGTATTGGATATCATCATTTGATATACTATTTGTAAAAAATCATGCTCAACACTGTAAAAATGGTGTTTAGGATCTGAACATGTTTAGCTACCTAAACATGTAAAAAAAAACGGACAAGATACGCGTTTAGGATTGTGTTTAGCATTGTGTTTAGCATATCAGTACGTAGTTGTACCCAAATAAACATATACTTCCCAACAATCCTGATTATCACCTGAAAATGCGAGAGCATTAAGTTCATGAAGACCAATTTTATTTCTAGTTTTACAAAACTTGATATATAGGCTATGGAAAACAGTGAAATGTTTAGAGGCTGTATATGCATACCCAGTGTTAAAAGAATTCACTGAGTGTATACAGTACAAATAATTAATTTGGTCTGGTTAACCCCTTTGATAAAATTATCAAATAAAAAACTCAAAGAAGCCTTCCTAGAAAACAATGATGGATGTTCAAAATACAAGCACAAACTTTCCAAATCTCTTGCTGTAGTGTTAATTTTAAAAAGGTCAGAATTCTGTCACCAATTACTATAAAACACAAATACCAATGAATAGGGAAAAGCTAAACTTTGTTTGGAGAATGCAGAAACAATCCAAATGGAGTTGGTCCCAAAATTCTAATTCAAACAATAAAATCAGCATACTGAGATTAGGTCCAACCCGCATCAAAGTCAGAAATGGAAATCAATCTTTCTTTAAATAGTTTTAAGAAAACATATTTACAAAATTATGAGATCTACCCAAACAATGATGCAGAACCCCCCTCCCTATGGTCTTTAGCAAGACATTAACTTAACCCATTATGTATCGGTTCTGTGCAGGAAATTTTCTTTGCAAACATAATGCACTGAAATAAAATGAAGATCACTGTAAACTGAATTTTTTTAATCATTTCAAGTTGTAAAATATTAGCAAAATACTGTAAACACAATAAAAACTGGACTTATTGTTCATGTCTGGTGCCAGTTGGTACTGGTAATTGTCACTGGAAAGTGTTTACTGACTTAAACTATCCTCCAGTTCTTTCACAAACTTCTGGTAGTTTGATCCCTTGAATAAAGGTGTACCGTCTCCAAGAACATAAGTTTGGAGTAGTCCAAGTAGTTGAAAACGTTTTGGATAACTTAGATCCCAAGCGTAGTAGGAAAACATGAGTGTCAGCATTGCCTCCTGTACATTGTTGCTGACCTTCATCTGTATGTTGTCTCCTACAATGTAGGCGCTGGCGATGCTTGTGTTAGTGCCATTTATTAGCACCAGTCTGGGTGCTTCGTTCCTTCCTGAGGACAAGTCAGCATCCTTCACCTGAAATTCAAATGAAGGAAAGTTGAATGTATGAGTAGAAATACCACATGGCAGATATAAATACATTAAATGAACACATTCAGTTCTCTGAAATAACTTTTACAAATAATCTTTGACTGAATATATACACTACAACAATTCTTCAGGCAATGACAAAAGCTTGTTGCAGATAGTTAACTTACATCCATTCGTGTAATTAAATCTGGCAATGCTTTCTTCGATTTTGACACGATCTTAATTTTTGTCTCCAATAACTTCAACAGCTGCAGTGTTGATTCTGGGTTGTCCAATTCTTTGTCTTCCTGAAAGATCAAACCCAAAAGGCGAGGTTAGCTTCAAACACATATATAGTAATAGATACAAAGATAGCCTTGCTCCAAGGCTGTACTGAATGCTAGGCCCGTTGGTGTATTGTAATTCTAACCTTTAAAGAAGCAAGTCTAGATTGGCGGACAGTACACTAAGGTTCCGTCTCTTAGAGGAACATTTATATTGTTATAGAAATTATCATTTAAACTATTTATTATTACCTTAGAGACTTGTGCAAGTCTAATACAAAGATACCATGCATATTAGCCAAAGTATATGTCCTTTAAGCAGACATGTCATGGGTGGACACCAATTGGTCAGTCCCGGGTGCCTATTCGTAGGCTATATATGCATTTTGACTCCAAAGAATAACAGATATTTCAAACACAACCTCCCCAGATTCATGCCTACAAACATAGAGTGGTCATTTAGGTTCAGCAACTGAGCTAATGCACAGTTCATTTTAGATGTCATTAGGCGAAAAAATAAAATAAAATAAATGAATTGGTTCTCAGGCAATGGGTTTTCAAAACAAGTCATCAGACGATGACAAATCCCCCTGGCCCCCACAAATTTGAAAGAACAAATCATCTGATGATTGATCGGTTGTAATGAACCAATTATCAATTGTGAGATTTTAACCAATTCCCAACACTAGTCTCAAGTGCATGGGTGTCTAGTTTGACTCAACATCTGTTGTTTTAGGGGATTATCACGCTTGGATGGGAGGATCCCAACCACCCAACCACCAACAACCTCAGCTATTGTGTAATCAATCACATGGCGCTGTAATTTGCTAACCCAACGGTGCAGTTAAGTGAAGTAAAAGTGATCGACATCTGCTAGCGCTGAGATCACATGCCTTTGCAAACATCTGGGTTAGAGTTAGTGAACCCGTACAAATGCCTTTGAGTTATTTTGTGACCTTTACGATCTATGATTTACGACTGAACGAAACCTTATGACACATCTCCAATGTAAGGCTTATACAGGAACACGTGTAGCAGAAGCCTTACATTTGATTCATAGATCAGGTGGGTGAATTACTTGAGGAGAATCGGCTGTCTGACAATATCAGAGCATTGATATACCTGAAGTTTAAATTGGCTTGACCAAATTCCAGTGTTCGAATTTTGCCAGAGCGGTAATTCCGAGTTATTGCGTGGGTTGGGTTAAACCCAGATAGCATTCAGACGTTGGCCGAAGGTAACAATGGTTTTGCCAACATTGCCAATGTTGGGCCAACGTCCGAATGCTATCTGGGAAAGACTGTCTTGCGAGGTTATTCATAATCTGAAATATTAATACAAAGAAATACTCGAATGATGTGTTGGGAGTGAGTGAGTGAGTGAGTTGGCGTCAAAGTCACGTGGTACAGTGTTCCAGTTACGTCACGAGGTATGTCCGAAGTGATGCAGATATTAAATGTTTTATCCCTTTGGTGAAACCGTATCCACATGTGAACCTAGATTCGTAGCATTCGTAACTACTCGTGTCATTCCCGCAAGCCGGATGGCGACTCGTACCCCTCTCGTGACCATGTTCACGACTGGGCCTTGTCTAAGCACAAACGGGCACGGAGATAAATACAGTCGAGGACTATTTCCAAGGAAAGATAACTCTGAATTTCCAAACATAGCTACCCCGAGAAAACGCCAATTGATTTATAATATAACACGAAAGTCACTTTAAGTAAGTTTTCTTTGTCGTTAACAAATATCAGTCAGAAGATAATTTTATAACCCCGGATATAATAATAAAAATCGATAATCGCAAAGAAACTATTTGACCTCATTTCACGCTTTACTACACGCGATTTGATTGGTTTGGCACGATTCCTGGCAATCATGGCGTACTATACATGTACGAGTCTTGTAGGTCACGGAAACAGGCGAGTAGCTACGAACGGATTCGTAGGTTTCTGGTGTACACAAGGGACGCAACTCTGTACCGCAATGTAGAAGACTGAGTTAACCGCGCCCCCGTAATTTTGAAAACGACGAAATTCTTATCATGATTCATACTGCGACAATAAAAAAAAACACCTGAGCATAGGGAAGCAAATATTTCTTGTGGTGGATAGCACGCTGTGAAGGGATGGAGATTTACATGGTAGGGGAAGTGTCACCTTGGATTTAGAACAAGTCGCTCTTACCGATGTAAGGGTTAAGCATGACTGTCGTTGTGTAACATGTACAGAGGGTGTCATCGATTTATGCCCACATCAGTAGGAGTACAGTGAACTTGACATTGACCGTTGTGGCAGAAATACTCTCGATCTACGTTCTTAATGTCATGGCGTGTTTAAAGTAGTTCGGGGATCATTTATTGCCTGCAGTTCTTTTAAAGATTGTAGGCGTCTTTTATCTGGTAGATATCAGGTCAGAATGATTTGGAATACGTGTTAGGCTTTGAAAACATGTTTGAAAACCGACTATGTATACTGATTGTATGGGCAGGTGGTATTTAGAAGATGTAGTGAAAATGAAGACTGGGAGATACAATAACCCCTTCCCTTTCCTCTTTCCCTATCCCTCTCTCCCTTTCACTTTCCCTCACTCAACCTTTTCCCGTCTCTCCTTCCCTCTCCCCTCCCCCACCGCTCTGGCTTTCAGAGCCCCTCTCTCTCCCCTTCCCCCTCACTCCTCTATTCTCTCCCTATGTCTGTCTTTCCCTCCCTCTTCCCCCTCCCTCTCTCACTGTACCCTTCTCTCACTCCCTTCCCCTCCTCCTCTATTCTCTCCCTATCTCTGTCTTTCCCCCTCCCTCTCCCTCCCCTCTCTCACTGTACCCTTCCCTCACTCCCCTCCCCCTCACTCCTCTATTCTCTCCCTATCTCTGTCTTTTCCTCTCTCCCTTTCTCTCTCCCTCTTCCCTTACCATCTCTCCCCTTCACTCTCTCCCTTTCCCTCTCTCTCTCCCTTCCCTCTCTCCCTCTTCCCTTACCATCTCTACCTTCCCTCTCTCCCTCTTCCCTTACCATCTCTCCCCTTCCCTTACCATCTCTCCATTTCCTTCTGTCCCTCTTCCCTTACAATCTCTCCCCTTCCCTCTCTCTCCCTTTCCTCTATCTCCCTCCTCCCTCTCCCTTACCATCTCTCCCTTCCCTTACCATCTCTCCATCTCCTCCTCTGTCTCCTCTCCCCTTCTCTCCTCCCTTCCCTCTCTCCCTTCCCTCTCCCCTCCCTCTCTCTCTCCCTTACCATCTCTCCCTTCCCTCTCTCTCTCCCTACCATCTCCCCTTCCCTCTCTCCTTCATCCCTTCCCATCTCTCCCTTCCCCTCTCTCTCCTTCCCTCTACCATCTCTTCCCTTCCCTCTCTCTCCCTTACCATCTCTCCTTCCCTCTCCCTCATCCCTTACCTCTCCCTTCTCTCCTCTCTCATCCCTTTCCCTCCTCCCCTTCCCCTCTCTCTCATCCCTACCATCTCTCCCCTTCCCTCTCTCCCATCCCTACCATCTCTCCCTTTCCTCTCTCTCTCATCCCTTACCATCTCTCCTTCCCTCTCTCCCATCCTCCTCTCCCTTCCCTCTCTCTCCTCTTCCCTTACCATCTCTCCCTTCCCCTCTCTCTCCCCTTTCCTCTCTTCCCCTTCCCTCCCTCCCCTCTCTCCCTTCCCTCTCTCTCCCCTTCCCTCTTCCCTCCTTCCTCTCCTCTTCCTTTCCTCTCCCTATTTCTCTCCTTCCTCTTTCCTACCCCCTCCCTCTCCCCTCTCCCCCATCCTCTTCCTCCTTCCTCTCTTCCTCTCCCATTTCCTCTTCCCATCCTCCCTATCACAAAAGCCACCCCTCACCTCATGGTAGTTCTCCACTTCTTGAAACCCGCGACTTCTATCTAACAAAATGTCAGTGTTAACGTTGATGCCCACGTTTCTACTACTCATGCGACTAATAGGCACGTCAATGACTGTCCGCCCCGTGGCAACCTTCAAGACACCTGCAGGCGAGAATCCTTTCAGAATCATTGCGAAACTCCCCTTGCGTTATGAACGTAGATCAAGAGTATTCTTGTCACAACGGTCAATGTCAAGTTCACTATACTCCTACTGACGTAGGCATAAATCGATTAGACCCTCCGTACACGTTACACAACGACATTCATGCATAGCCCTGACATCGGAAAGTGCAAACGGTAATGCGGATAATTAGAAATGCTATACAAAGATACGGACGCTATTAGCGTTGTGATTGTCAGCATCATCATTATTCCTATTATTATCCTCATAGGTGTGTTTTGCTGTACAGATTTAAATAGATGAATACAGCAAAGGGGGTTCGGGTGATCAGGCTTGTTAAGCATGTATACTCTTCAAA
The DNA here is from genome assembly GCF_003918875.1 of Haliotis rubra. Classification (NCBI taxonomy): domain Eukaryota; kingdom Metazoa; phylum Mollusca; class Gastropoda; order Lepetellida; family Haliotidae; genus Haliotis; species Haliotis rubra. Next base: position 1,345,364 of record NW_025766259.1, read on the forward strand.
GAAAAAACGCACAGGTGATTTTGAGAATATTGGGCTCATGTAGCTGAAGCCAATATAATACAAATATAATATTTATTTCCAAAACGTCATCTTGGTGTGATTGTAAACAGCTTCAGCGCCATAACACGGCAATTTTAACTTTTTCCGTTGTTTTAGAAGCGTTTTAGAAACGTTAACCAAAACGTCACCAACAAATCATGCAAAGTAAAATGCACGCGCAAGTAAGCGAAAGCATGCGGTATCGATCATTATGAAAAGGCCAACATTGTGTTTAATTTTGTCATTTGTTTTTGCCTGAGAAGAGGAAATCATCATGCCACGACTGAGTGCCGCCAATCGAAACATCGCCATTGAAGCTGGGGAGTCGCAGTCTGCAGTTGCCCGACATTTCAACGAATATCAGAGAACCATATCTCGCCTTTATTATCGTTTCCTGCAGACCAATTCCGCCTTAGATCGCCAGAGAAGCGGCCGTCCAAGAGCTACCACCCAAGCCCAGGACCGCTACATCCGGGCTCCTCACTTGAGTTATCGTCTTGCCACAGCCGTGGAGACTGCACAACGCATCCCTGGTTTGAGAAGAATTTCCGACCAAACTGTCAGGAATCGATTGCGTGAAGTGGGGATTCGACCAAGAAGACCAGTTGTCAACCCTGTTTTGAGAGACTTCCATTGGCGCAATCTCGTGCGGTGGTGTCGTAGAGCGGCACCCGCTTGGACATTGGAGGCGAGTCTGGTTCAGTGGTGAAGACAGCGTATTTACCGTCGGAGAAATTAACGTTTTGCCCCTAATAGCATTCGGCAGGTCGACAGATTTGGTGGAGGTGGTGTCCTGGTGTGGGGTGAGATATATAGCAAACAAAGATCGGATTTAGTGATGGTGCAGGGAAATGTGATAGCAAATCGGTACGTCAACGAAGTCCTTCCACGTCACATACTTCCGGTTATGGACCGACAGAGGGAGTTGCTCCTGCATGACAACGCTACTGCACATACAGTACGCGTCACGATTCGCTACCTTGCCAATTCTAACGTCAATGTTTTGCCATAACTTTCCCGACCACCATATCTAAACTCGATAGAACACCTATGGGAAGAACTCGATCGACGTGTACGTCAACGTCAAAACTTCCACAACGGGCCATCGCATTGCAGGAAGAGTGGGGAAGAATTCCGCAAGAGCGACTTCGTCGAATTATCCAGTCTGTGCCGAGACGGTGCCGAGCAGAAAGTGCTGCCAGTGGCAGCTATACAAAGTACTGACTTTGACGCCATCTTGTGGACTCGAGTAAACAGAAACACACATAAAGGCCGCTGTTGTGTTGGCGAACTCTTTGTCTATACACGTGTGAATTTTCACCTTTTCCGTTGAAATTACATGAAATAATTGCTCTTAAACTAACGCTGTAAAGTCTTGGCTTATGCTTTTCTTTTTTGAAGAGTGTAATGCGTTCATCGCCTTTGACCTCTTCACACGCAGCCCTAGACATCTCCCATATCTGCCAGGAAGCACTGCCCAGTTGAACACGCCAAGAAGGGCTACCGGCGGAGAACCCAGGCACACGCCTGACTTGCATTAAGCGGTCTGGAAGTACCAAACCGAGGGCACCGAGATCAATTGGGAGCCCGATGATCGATGGGGAGCTCAAGGGGCATCGATGTATATGCTGTCACTGACGGGGTCTTAACACTATGTAAAAGGATATATTTTTTTGATAGTAACAAATAAACCCATTTAAATTGAAAACTAGCCCCAATGAGATGGGGGATTCAGAGGAACCTAAGAAAATTTAGATTTGCTTCATTTCGGTCATTCGCATTGCAGAGAGGGCTGGGCAGTAGGGAAAATAATGTGGTTCAGGGACTGTGAGACCGGCTATTCTATGAGACATTTCAAAGACAAGGCGTTGTCGTTAAACTGATGTTATTGCTATTCTTACTTCACATACCGTAATCATCACGCTGTTCTGCTGCCACCATTAGGTCACAATTACACTGCAGTCTAAACACACTTAAATGATTGAAGCAACCAAGTAACACAGATTTCGACAAAAGTATGATTATGAAATAGCTCTCGCACGTGGAGGCCTCGTGCTACCTACTGTTGACGTAGATTCAGTTTGATCTTGACGATGACCGCCAAAGGCTGGCTGTGTTGTCTCAACGACTATTTTCAGCCAGCAATGTCACTCCACCTCAAGAGAAGAGAAAGGAACCGAAGATATAAGTGGCAGCCATGGCGTCTCATGCGTTTACTTTCTCATAAACAAGTCCTCAGTTCCTTTCGTAAATACAAATATAATTGGCAGTTTGTACATGTTATGGAAGGTGTGTAGAATATGCCATTGTGTAACAATCTCGCTAATTGAGCATTTTGTTGATACAGACTATATGGCTCATCTGGACATACGTTATCAAAACACTAACCCTGGCCAGCCAGATCCCACTCTGGCTATGTGAGAGACCTGTTTTGACAGAATCTGGTTAAGTGACAGGACACCACTGGATCCGACTATTGCCATTATGTACTCACAACTACATACATGATACTTACAGATGCTACTTTCACAGTCTGGTTTACGATTATATATTTGAACATGAACGTATAATCCACTTAGATGTAAGTATCTTATATATACGAATAAGTATTAGAAGTAAGTGTCTTCTCCGTAGATGTAAGTATCTTCTACGTAGATGTAAGTATCTCAACGTACATGTAACTACATGTATCTTATACCTATATGTAATTATAAGCATTAGATGTAAGTATCTTCTACGTAGATGTAAGTATCTTCTACGTAGATGTAAGTATCTCAACGTACAAGTAAGTACATGTATCCTTTACCTATATGTAATTATAAGTATTAGATGTAAGTATCTTCTACGTAGATGTAAGTATCTTCTACGTAGATGTAAGTATCTCAACGTACAAGTAAGTACATGTATCCTTTACCTATATGTAATTATAAGTATTAGATGTAAGTATCTTCTACGTAGATGTAAGTATCTTCTACGTAGATGTAAGTATCTCAACGTACAAGTAAGTACATGTATCTTATATCTATATATAATTATAAGTATTAGATGTAAGTATCCTTTACGTAGATGTTAGTATCTCAACGTACAAGTAAGTACATGTATCTTATACCTATATGTAATCATAAGTATTAGGTATAAGTATCTTTTACGTATATGTACGTATCTTTTAAATACAAGTAAGTATCTTCTACATAGAAGATTTTTTGTTTACGATTGTGACACTAATACGCTTTCATAGTTTTCCTTGCATATAATTTACCCCCAACTTGTCACACGGAATAAAATATGTTAAAAAATAAACAAACCATTTAGGTTGCCCATAAGTTGCAAAAAATTCTCCTAAGGTTTCACAAAAGAAAACAACAAAGGGAATGGCTAATAGTGTTAGCATCTCAGAAAAAATTATTTACTGCCGTGCAATGTACACACTTTAGCGTTACCAACAATATATGACTACATATATTTTTAAAAACACACACACACTTAAAGGCCGGGATGCAAACTTAAAAAAAACCCCTTGGGTTACCAGTTAGTCTCCCATTGGCTACTCCTCAGCAGTTTAGATGTTAAGATGTTACCTGCCCATGAGTGACGAACTGTAACGGCTATGGGTGCCTAGCAGGAGCCTGGCGATGTCAAAGGTTAACCTTGGAATTTACTACTAGAATAAATTAAAGCCTTACAGTATATGTCCGACAACCTATTTTCTGAAAATAAAGTCTTCAACATGGTGATGTCAACATCACATAAGTGTACAGCCCTAACCCTGCACAGCATGGGGTCAGGGGTGTGGGGAGGGAGTCATTTTCCCAGCCTGCCTGAAATATGAAACCCTGAATGAAACTTTTAACCCACTCACAGGCTTGTTTCTATGGAAACGCACCTCCTCTGGCCACCTGACTGATACAGTGGGAAATTCAAATCTTGATTTAAAAAAGAGAAATATATTTTCAAAATGTATGTTTTGTAGGCTGTCTGCATCCATACATTTTACCGTGGGTCTTCATAACATACTTCTTTACACTATGGCTTAATTTCATCATTAACAGGTAAGTCTATTTTGTGATATTTCATGGAATGTACTTGAATACTGTATTGCTTTGCATCAAAAGACAGCTTTGACAAGGCAAGAGGGCAACACCCCATCTGTGTATAGGTTTGAACACCGGCCTTTAAAACACAATATACGCAGAAACTAAGGTCCAAAAGATTGATACATAACAATCCACAATCCGTTTTTTTGTGTGTCATTTCTTGTCACAATTATATATAGGTGTAAGCATTCGTTTGGGAGACAGTGTACTTACGATGCGCAGACCAGACTTAAGAACTTCTGTAAACTTTCTTTGAGAGCCATTTTAGAAGTAATAATAATAATAATTTTATAGTAAAGGTAAAAATTAATTCTGAAAACTTTCTTTGAGAGCCATTTTAGAAATGATAATAATAATAATTTTAGAAGTAATGGTAATACTAATTCTGAAAACTTTCTTTGAGAGCCATTTTAGAAGTAATAATAATATTAGAAGTAATGGTAAAAATTAATTCTTTGAGGGGCATTTTAGAAGTAATAATAATAATAATAATTTTAGAAGTAATGGTAATAATAATTCTGAAAACTTTCTTGTATGAGTGAAATGAGTTGAGCACCGTTTTTAACAGTTTTCCAACTATATAGCTTGGAGTGTCGGCTTAAAGGAACAATTACGTCTCCCTGGACGCCTTGACACAAGTATCTGCTGTCTGTGTAACTGTCATGGGCGTGTTCCCATTTTATACCATTCTCCTGAATAAGCTATAATGTCAATAACAGGATTAACCAGCTTATACCAGTATGCCACGACGGACAACAGTTAAACAACTCGCCAATTTAACTCCACATCACATCGATAGATTGATAGTCGTGCTGTTGATCACTGGCTTGTCAGGTCCAGACTCCACCACTGACAGACCGCCGCCATATAGCTGGAATATTAGTAAGTGCTGCTTTAAACAACAAACCAACCAACCACATCACATTGCACACTAACATGTAAACATCACAGTATGTAGCTGAATTTATCAATATTTTTTTCAACTTGATTATATTTCATTCAGTGTGGATCAATGTTGAACAGCCTGGGGATAGTATTATGTCAGAGACGCCAGCTGTCGTTTAGGTATCAACCTGTTTGTCTAATTTTAAAACAGGTAAACACTAGCAATAAGACGACCCAGGCATAGTCAGGCTTGAGTGACTTTGCTCGTTAGACGAAGTAGGCATGTGGACCAATTCATTTCAAACATAACAGGGGTGTTACCACAAAATAAAAACAAAGACGAAGTGGGGGATGTTTTGCAGTAGTTCCTCACTGGCTTGATCCTTCCTGAACGTAGTCTGTTAGGAATTGTCTAAACATCTCTCATATTGCAAACAAGTACTCTACACTCGAATTTCTATTTATGTTCATCTATACTCCAACTAGCCTCTCCATGTATTTAGTTAATTAATTAACTTGCATTTCCTGATTAGAAGAATAATTTTCATTAATCTTATTACTAAGTGTTTGAAAATAAACTTACTGCTTGTAATCTCTTTATTGTCAACTCACTTGGACATATCTTATTGACAAACCGAGACTGTACTGCACATGTTTGCTCCAGTTACACTTTCTCACCCCTGTACCTCCATAACCTATCTGCCCTAGAACTAAGAAAACATATAACCTGATCCGGTACATACGCGAGTACACTAACTGCCGCCTATCTCAACAATAATCGACCTTAGGGCTGGAGTACATTATGCTTACGTGATCAAAATAACCATTTATATAATAGCGGCCGCGGGCTTAGTGAAATATAGGTGACTATTTGTATGACGGCGGTACAACTTGTATGTTTCAGTAATCGTTACGCTCATTCGGGGTATCTATATCTTATCACTGGTCTTGTATTACTGTGATGGTATTTGTGTTGAATTTGTGTCTTAGTGTCCTAAGAGAGAGAGTGGGTTTAACAACTGTGAAATGTAGTCCTGTTATATCAGGACGTGTTAGTCTTATATGGAAGGGGGACTCGTCGTGGTGTTGGGAGGCAAGGGAGGCAACTCAGATCTGCTTGCGGCGCCCTGAGACGACTGGTTCATCCATAACCCCATTTTCTGTGTTTATGCGTTCTTTATTTTCGTGTCTCAACATACGTTTCGCGTTTATCGTGTGCTTGTTTGTATGTGTTCTTTATTCACGTGTTGTGTCTCAGTATTTTGTATTCTCATGTCTATGACCCGTGAAGTTCAGTAACCCATTCTTTCGTAAGAGGCGACTAACGGTATCGGGTGGTCAGGCTCACTGCCTTGGTTGACACATGTCATCGGTTCCCAATTGCGCAGATCGATGCTCATGCTGTTGATCACTGGATTGTGTGGTCCAGGCTCCATTATTTACAGACCGCCGCCATAAAGCTGGAATATTGCTGAGTGCGGCGTAAAACTAAACTCAATCACTCACTCACACACTCAAACACCCATCCACCCACTCACTCACTCACTCACTCTCATGTCTATGTATTAGTTACGTATTCATCTCCTCACCATCCCCAGGTTTTCTATATGTGTTCTCCTTTTTTGCATGCACAGTATATATTCACGTGTTGAGTATACCCAGGTTCTTTGTACGTGTTTTCTATTCACATTCTTAGTTGTATATGTTCTATATTCATGCGTATATTTAGTGACTGATTTATTTGGTCCAGACTGGATCATTTGTACTATACAGACTGCTCCGATGTTGTACTATACAGTATACTCACCACTCACTCACTCACTCACTCACTCACTCCACTCACTCACTCCTCCACTCACCTCACTCACTCACTCACTCACTCACCTCAGTCATTTACTCTGTCATAATGCAATCCCATAAGGTCACTGTAAAAGAAATCTTTTTTATTAAATTGGGCGGTGGGGTAGCCTGGAATGTTTTAAGCGTTCGCTCTCCAAGCAAAAGATCCGGTTCGATTCCCCTCATGGGTAAAATGTGTGAAGCCCATTTCTCGTGTCCCCATCGTTCTATTGATGGAATATTGCTAAAGGCTGCGTGAACCATACCCACTCACTTCTATTTATTAAATGCAATTCATTCATCTGCTCCGAGTATCCAGACGCGTAGCAAGCCAATTTTTTACGTGTAAGTCCGAAAAAGTTGCAAAGCTGTATAATGTATTGAGGGCTTGTCCAACCTTTTAGTAACAATCATGAACAAGAAACGCATAAGCCATTTTTAGAAGAATTTTTGCTTTAGTTCAAGAGCAATTAGTTCATGTAATTTCAGTGGTAAAAAGGTGAAAATTCACACGTCTACAGACAAAGAGTTCGCCAACACAGCAGCCTTTATCGTTGTGTTTCTGTTTACTTGAGTCCACAAGATGGCGTCAAAGTCAGTACTTTGTATGGCCACCATTGGCAGCAATTACTGCTCGGCACCGTCTCGGCACAGACTGGATAAGTCGACGAAGTCAGTCTTGTAGGAAGGATGGCCAGTTGATGGCCAGGAAGTGTCTGATGCGTGTTTTGACGTTGACGTACACGTCGATCGAGTTCATCCCATAGGTGTTCTATCGGGTTTAGATCTGGTGATCGGGAAGGCCATGGCAAGACATTGACGTTAGAATTGGCAAGGTAGCGGACCGTGACGCGTGCTGTATGTGAAGTAGCGTTGTCATGCTGGAACAACTCCCTCTGTCGGTCCATAATCGGAAGCATGTGACGTGCAAGGACGTCGTTGATGTACCGATTTGCTGTCCAATTCCCCTGAACCACCACTAATTCAGATCTTTGTGTGCTGGATATCGCACCCCACACCATGACACTGTCTCCACCGAATCTGTCGACCTGTCGAATGCAATTAGGGGCAAAACGTTCATTTCTCCGACGGTAAACACGCTGTCTTCCATCTCGCCGGTGAAGAAGAAATCGTGATTCATCACTGAGCCAGACTCGCCTCCAGTTTCTAAGTTCCGGACTCTACGACACCACCGCAAGCGATTGCGCCGATGGAAGTCTCTCAAAACAGGGGCGACAACTGGCCTTCTTGGTCGAATCCCCACTTCACGCAATCAATTCCTGACAGTTTGGTAGGATATTCTTCTCAAACCAGGGATGCGTTGTGCAGTCTCGGCGGCTGTGGCAAGACGGTGACGCAAGTGAGCAGCCCAGATGTAGCGGTCCTCGGCTTGGATGGTAACTCTTGGACAGCCGCTTTTCGGGCGATGTTGGGCGGAATTGGTCTGCAGGAAACGATCCCAAAGGAGAGATATGGTGTTCTGATGAACGTTGAAATGTCGGGACTCCCCAGTTTCAAGGCGGCCTATGGCGATGTTTCGATTGGCGGCACTCAGTCGTGGCATGATGATTTCCTCTTTCCAGGCAAAAATGAATGACAAAATTCAACACAACGTTTGCCTTTTATAGTGATCGATACCGCATGCTTTTCCGCTTACTTGCACGTGCATTTTGCTTTGCATGTTTTCTTGGTGACGTTTTGGCGAATATTTCTTCAAACGCTTCTAAAACAAGGGAAAAAGTTAAAATTGCCGCGTTTTGGCGCTGAAGCTGTTTACAATCACACAAAGATGACGTTTTTGAAAGAAAAATAGTATATTTGTATTGTTTTAACAGAGCCCACCACCCTCGCTCCTCTCTTAATCGGTTATATATGCCAATCAATTCTGGAGGTCGGGGTTTGATTAACGAGGAGGCTCTTCATGATGGAATTTTAGTGTGTACTTTTGCACATATATATTAATCGGATTGTCCTCTGGGAATGCATGTCAAGACTCAAGATGAAAGCAAGGAATTTCACAGCTATTTTAAGCGTGCCAAGGTTGTTGGACAGAATCTGAAATTTGCGGTTGATTTTGTTTTATTGCAATGTACTGCTGGACGGTAGTGATGGGAGTAAACTAGGTGAAGTTATTCAACAAGTCCTCCCAGAGTCAGTCATTAAGGATACAAATTCTGAGAAGCCATTGCATTGTGTGTACATGCAGTATGTGGAACAGAGCAGTAATCCAACCGACTCCTTCGCCTGGATGAAGTCAGTCTAAGTACAGGTAGGTTCAGTATTATTCAGTATAGCAGTGTAACGAATAATACTGAGCCTAAGCTTACTTAGACTGGGCTTAAGTCGGCTGGTCTTTAAATGTGAAACTGAGGGCTTGCTTTATGCTGCCCAGGACCAGTCATGCTCCACTCAAAATCGCCAAAATGTGATTCTTAAACAAAATATCAATATGAAATGTCGACTTTGCAATGAATTTACAGAGACTGTCCAACACCTTGTCAGTGGATGCCCTTCCTCGGGCTAAACTGCATATCTTGAACGACATGATGGCATGGCTCGTTGTTTCTACTACCGTCTCCGCCATGCTTGTGGCTATGACTCCGAGGTCCATCCATGGTACGACCCTGAACATGGCCAGGGCGTCATGGAAAATAATGATATTAAACCTCTTTGACATAGGCCCATATGCAGCCGAAGAAGAATTCCAGCCAACAAACCTGATCTTGTCCTTTTTGATAAAGCCAATGAATGTATTTACATCATTGAATTTTCTGTCCCTTTTGACAGCAACGCGACTGGCAAGATTCAGGAAAAACATGCTAAATATGCGGACCTCGCCTTTGAAAGGTCTCGCTTGCATCCCAAGTACACTGTCGTCAGGCTCCTCATTGTTCCCGGTACCCTTGGTTTGGTACCTCCTGACCTCTTGGCGCAGATCAGCAGAGTGCCCGTGATCTCCACCGGGAGTACATCCCTGAAAATTGCTTAAAATTGTCAAAAATATATAAGCCAATTCTGAAGGGCTAACACTGCCATGCTGAAAAGTGCAATGGTGTCTCAGTGAGCAGGCACTATAAAACCGGCATAAGTCCGGACTAATACAAGGAATGATACGCACACACGCACGTACACACGCACGCACGCATCGATCGATGAGACAAAACACACTCACGCACACAAACACGTGAACCCAACATTAAGCTCCGTTTCAGCTAACTTTACCTGCACGTCATTACAGCATGATTCACGCATGTACAATGAAATATTCATGTAGGTTTTAAATACTCATCCAGGAATGTTAAGCTGTCAACTTCATATATACGATAAAATTTGCTGTGTTGTGACAACTGACTCGTGAATCAAGCATTCGTAACAGATATACGAGGGTTGGTGCCCACGTGTTCCCCACGTGTCCAAGCAGGACTTGAGTACCCGCGAACACCTGGTGTCACCGTCAGCGATACAATGATATAACATTCACCATCACGACCAGTGTGTTTGTATTGGAGGATGATCGAGACTGGTCAATGTCTGGCAGTGGCGTTTATGTTGTTAGGATTTAGACATGTGGATATTGCGTGAAATTGTTGCAATTTGTTATTCCAAGAGGTACATCAGAATTAAGCTACATAGCTGTAACTTTTGGAAGACGCGCGAACGTTAGACTGACAAGTGAAAAGCCGGGTTAGAATTGGTCTTCAGCAACCCATGCTTGTCGATACTCATACTGTCGACCACTGGATTGTCTGGTGGGCGCTGGGGTAGCCTAATGGTTAAAGCGTTGGTTCGTCACGCCGAAGACTCCCCACATGGGTCGAATCCCCACATGGACACAATGTGTGAAGCCCATTTCTGGTGTCCTCCGCCGTGATGTTGCTGGAATATTGCTAAAAGCGGCGTAAAACCAAACTCAGTCAGTCAATCAGTCTGGTCCAGACTTGATTGTCTGGTCCGCACTGGCGTCCCGGGTTCGATTCCTCATATGGGTACAGAGTGTTTAGCCCGTTCTCGTGTATCTGGATATAATGATGCTACAATATTGCTAACAGCGGCGTAAAACTACACTCACTCACTCAGTACAATTCAATGTTACAATTCAATTCAGTATTACATATAACATGGTAGCGAGATATGCCTACAGTTTAACTATATGCAGGTACTTAAGGTCGTGGTGCAGATCACTGCAGCTGAAGACATCTGCGTCAATTCTTTCTCATTCTCGGTGTGAAAGTGCGAAAGCAGCTTTTGAACATACACGCATTGAACTTTTCTATTTACCTCTTCGAATTCTTTTTATATTGTGCCGTTGTTCACACGTCTATAAGAAATGGTAGATTTCTATTTCTTCATCACACTTATTGTCGCCAGGATCTTAAATATATACAGGGTGTTGTATATATACTTCCCATCAAAAGTTTAGACTCACTAGAGTAAATATAGCCACTTACTTCGGGCAACTGTTCTAAACTTAATTTTGCTAAATATTCCATACTGTAAAGATTATTGTCATGAGATTAATAAATGATAAAAATCAGTGAAAATTGGCGAATTCTTAACAAAACTTTACACCAAAACGCAGCTGTTCACATGCACGATATTTGCACATGCTTTTTAGCAATTTGATGCATGATCCACGTGCAATTCATCTGCATAAAGTTTGGAGTTGGTTCCCCCCCAGTTAGTGGAGAAATTAATCTTCGATGTGACCATATATATATACATAACATATAATGAGTGTTTTAAATGAGTCTAAACTTTTGATGGGTAGTATATACTTTACAGTGTAATTTTAGAACATGCAGTCTTGGCGAGTGTTTTCGTGTTTGAATTTAAATGTTATTGACTAAGAGACACTAGCTCGCCCAACCCAGCCTTAAATTGAACATAGACGCATATACCTTTTGTAATTACCGGTTTGAATTGTTTTCTATATTGTGCCGCTGTCGTGTCCACGCGTCCATAAGAGGTAATAGATTTTTATTTCTGCATCTCACTTATTGTCACCAGGATGACAGATATATATTTTTATAGTGATATTTAAGGTCACGCGAGGGCGAGAGTTTCCATTCGAATTTAGATGTTACTGACTAAGAGATACCCAGCCTTAAACTGCTTTTAAATGGAAATCATCCTTATCTGCCATTGCTCCAGTCGTTGTTACGGCAGTTGCTCCAGTCTTTGCTTCGGTTCCTGCTACGGTCCATATTCTGGCATGGCTTTGATATTGCTTCGGTCATGCTTTACTGTCGATTCAGTCATTGCTTTGTTATCGGTTACATTTCTTTTGGTAAGAGGTGTTTTGTCATCGACTCAGTCATTGCCTTGTCATCGATTCAGTCATTGCTTTGTTATCGATTCAGTCATTCCTTGTCTTTGATTCAGTCATTGCCTTGTCATCGATTCAGTCATTGCTTTGTTATCGATTCAGTCATTCCTTGTCTTTGATTCAGTCATTGCCTTGTCATCGATTCAGTCATTGCTTTGTTATCGATTCAGTCATTCCTTGTCATTGATTCAGTCATTCCTTGTCATCGATTCAGTCATCGATTCAGTCATTCAGTCCTTGTCATCGATTCAGTCATTGCTTTGTTATCGATTCAGTCATTCCTTGTCTTTGATTCAGTCATTGCCTTGTCATCGATTCAGTCATTGCTTTGTTATCGATTCAGTCATTCCTTGTCATTGATTCAGTCATTCCTGGTCGTCGATTCAGTTATTGCTTCAGTCCTTCTCCAGTCATTGTTTCAATCATTGATTGCACCCAGCTTCAGTAATTGCTTTGTCATTGATTCAGTCATTCCTTGTAATTGATTCAGTCATTGTTTTGTCATCGAATCAGTCATTCCTATGTCATCGATTCAGTTATTGCTTCAGTCCTTCCCCAGTCATTGTTTCAATCATTGATTGCACCTAGCTTCAGTCATTCCTTTGGGATCGATTCAGTCTATATTCAGCTATTGATGAAGTCAAGTCCACCCACAGTCACTATTTTTTACGATTTGTCCAGTCATTGGGGTCACTTCATTGACTTGACATCGGTTCCATCATTGCTTCATTGATTGACTTGTGATCACTTTAGTCATTGTGTAACTCATTGCATTGTGATCGACTCAGTCATTGCTTCAGATTGTTTAGTCAGTGTATAGTTATTGTTTCTGTCCATACTTCAATGATTTCTTCGACCCGTGAAGATCCGGGTTCGAATTGATCTTCAGCAACCCATGCTTGTCTTAAGAGGCAACTAACGGGATCGGGTGGTCAGGCTCGCTGACTTGGTTGACACATGTCATCGTATCCCAATTGCCTAGATTGATGTTCATGCTGTTGATCTGTGGATTGCCTGGTCCAGACCCGATTATTTACAGACAGCCGCCATATAACTATATTGCTGAGTGCGGCGTAAAACTAAACTCACTCACTCAATGATTTCTTCAGTCACTGTACCGTGTCTTGATCCGTATGGGTAGGTTTTCTGTACACGGAGGTCTGGAGTTGGTCTCTGGCTTCCATTCACTATCCTTTGTGTACTCACTGGCTTCATCAGCTTACTGCTTAACCAATTATGGCAATCATGTTGTTTCCCTTGTTAATTACAATGTATGTTGTTTCATTGTTATATACAGTATATATATGCAGCTCCTCCACTTCATGTATCACTCTTGTTTGACAACGATACAAGAATCTGTATCGAAACGTCGCACTCACGAAATAAAGAAGTTGTTATCCATAAAAACGTGTTCCATATCTCTATATACACACTAACAATGAGCCGTGAGGGCATCGGTAAATGAACCAGCCGTTACACTTGAGCGCACACAACCCCGCTCTGACTGGGTTCGGTATCCCGGGTGCTTCGTTTCGAGGGAAGTAAACCCAAGTACACAATATTGCACTTTTGATTTGCGATTGTACGTTTATAATTTTGTTTATATGTATTTTCATAATCAGCAATGTATATTATATGTCATGAATAAGTGATAATTGTGTTTTAATTATGCTTGATTTTTGGGTTGCATGTGACCTTGAAGAATTTACTTAAATGTGATAACTACCGGCAGTAACGAGAGTAAGCGTGTCCCGTATTCGCAGACCAGCCGTTCGTCAACTCTACCTGGTCACGTGTATAGGCCACGCGGTATGTGGATACATATACTAATGATTTATACTTCATTTAATGATCATCACAACTCTTAAGCAAAGGATAACACTGCACCATATACTCAATTGCCATGCAATAAGGTTCTTAGTAGGCATCACGTGAAATGGTATGCACGTGTTGTTTTGAAGTTACATAACTGACCTGGTGGCGACGACCTACATCGACAGCCGCGTTACATAAGCAAGGGTTGGTGTTAAATATATACGCTCCCTCTGTATCAGCATATACTCGTAGCACTGGTTGCCATGATCTGAACACGTCTCAAGTTGATTCATCTTAACATTCATTTATCACGCCCAAAGACATGGAAACCTTATTCAAAGAGTAGTTTATGTACCGCTGAATTAAGTAAAGGACGCAGATAGTTGGGTCATGCACTGTGCGTTCACCTTGAACGGCGTGCTCGAAACGTGGTTTTACAAAGCAATTAGGTGAACTAAATTTTATAGACACAGTTAAAACTATATTCTAAGGCAACAACCCCTATTGTCCCGAGATAGCACAACTAGGCTTTCTAAAGTTTTCCTTTTATTATCTAAACTTATAAATACAAATATATTTTAATTTCAGTTAGTATTTAACCAAATATATTTGTTTCTTAAGGCATGGAGTGAAATGTTTATTTTTCTGTTGACATTTAACATTGCAGTTTTATTTGGAGACAAGCTTTAAAGTGCGACTTGACATTTTAACCCTTATCTGTATCAATCGAATTATCCACTCGTTTTTAAAGAATTTATAAACCCGTGAAGATCAGGGTTAGAATTGATCTTCAGTTACCCATGCTTGTCGTAAGAGGCGACTAACGGGATCGGGTGGTCAGGCTCGCTGACTTGGTTGACACATGTCATCGGTTCCCAATTGCGAAAATCGATGTTCATGCTGTTGATCCCTGGATTGTCTGGTCCAGACTTAATTATTTACAGACCGCATAATGGCTGGAATATTGCTGAGTGCGGTGTAAAACTCACTCACTCACTAAAGAATTTATTAGGTATGGCTGTTACGTTTTAAATTTGTGATGTGCTTTCTTGTTATATATATTGTAAATAATAACTCACGTTCTTCTTTACTCCCACTAACTGATGGTTATAACGACTCCATATTGTACACGATGTTTAAGCTTGTTGGGTTTTATGCCACTTTTAACAGTATTCCAGTCAAATCACGTCCATATGGAGGGAAAGCCTAAAGTGATGTCGGTCTCACACGTTTACCTCATTGGGGAAACATACATGTTGGTTGGTTGGTTGTTGGTTGGTTGGCTGCTTGGTTGGTTGGTTTGTAGTTTAACGCCGCACTCAGCAATATTAGAACTTTCAAAAAAGGGGCGGTCTGTAAATAATCCGAGTCTGGACCAGACAATCCACGCCGTGTTCCTCAAATGAAGAAGTTGACATCCATAAATTCTCGCCTTTGTGTGCATCACTTCTAAATGCCGTTCAAAGACTCTATGACATAGCTTTCGCTTGTGTCATAGTGTCAGTGTGATATACTGGACATATACTGACGAACGAAAGAAAGCATACATTAAGTTTACATGTCGATGAAATAAAAATCGAGTCATACAAAATGATGTCTGAATGTAGTTCGTTTACACAACACAAAATATACAGGTGCTCGCCAAACTGATATCCTGGCCTCTCAGTGTGGATGGCAAATGTCACTGGAAAGATACAATATAAAATCTGTGGAAATATATATCTTCGAGAAACAAATCAGTGCCACTCCCAGTGTCTGTGGGACTTGCATTAATACACTCAACATTATGCTTGTCCGTCAGAGGCGACTAACAGGGTCGAGTGGTCAGGCTCGCTGACTTGGTTCACACACGTCATCGATCCCAATTGCGTAGAACGATGATCATGCTATTGATCACTGGATAGTCTGGTCCAGACTCGATTGTGTACAGACCGCCGTCATATAGCTTGAATATTGCTGAGTGCGGTGTTAAACAACAAACCAACAAGTCATGTCCTATACTAAACGTTTAGTGAGATTACGTTCATATTCATAGCCGTTCCTTTACAACTTCTTCATCTTGAACAGATGTCTGTATATACTCTGTCCCAATAACGTTTAAATATGGGGTAGTGTCTGCGTTAGAGACCCGTTAAGACAAGGGTTAAAATTAGTCTTTAGCAGTCACGATCGTCGGAAGCGGCGACTAAAGACTTCGGGTGAGTGAGTGAGTGAGTGAGTTAGAATTTAACGTCACCTCGGCAATATTTCAGCCATATAGTGACGAGAAATGTTTTACATAAACAATAAATTAAAGTTGCTAAATAATCAGTCATCGAAGGACTGTAAAATAAGTAGAGTATCACAGATGGCGTCTAAAACTAGCATGAACATGTAAAACTATTTTATTTACGAAGACAATACAATATAAAAACGGACTTCGGGTGATCACGCTGGTCCCAAACGTGTAGAAAGATGCTCATGACTGTCATTGGATCATATAGCTGGAATAGTTAGCAATCTCTGGGATATGTTTTCCCATAATATCCCCGGCTCCATGATGAAACCAACGGAATCAAACTATGAAATAGAGAATAGATGCTGGTTTTAATTTCATTTACATATTCGCTGATTGTATAACGGTAATTATAGACCTGAAATGTTGTGCGTGTTTAATAAAGAAGCTGTTTTCTATATTAATACATTGTTTAGAATTTATTAGTCCTTGGTGTTTTCATATATGTAAATGCCCCGAGATCTGGACTGACTGACTGAGTTTAGTTTTACGCCGCTTTTAGCAATATTCCAGCAATATCACGGCAGGGGACACCAGAAATGGGCTTAACACATTGTACCCATGTGGGGAATCGAATCCGGGTCTTCGGCGTGACGAGCCAACGCTTTAACCACTAGGCTACCCCCCACCGGGTCGCCTACATAAAACTAAAGATAATCTGTCACTCCTCTGCCTCAAAAGAAGTGAAAGAACATCCGATATTTACATAAGACTAAAGATAATCTGTCACTCCTCTGACTCAAAAGAAGTGAAAAACATCCGATATTTACATAAGACTAAGTTATCATATGACGGGTAGGTTTCTCGGCAGGATATAGCCAACGCATACAAAACGTATCCGTTGGGCTCATTGATATATAGATATGTAATAGTGCAGAATTCAACTGTGTACAGTTTTCACTAGATTGTTTCAATTCTCAGTGGATACACATGTTATTCCTTCGGTCTGGAAAACATCAGCGATTGTACCAGTTCCTAAAAAGACACAACCTAAAGAACTCAACGACTACAGGCCAGTTGCTCTCACATCTATAGCAATGAAGTCGCCGGAACACATCTCGCTTGGACATCTCCGACAGGAAGTTGCCGACATACTGGACCCTCTTCAGTTCGCCTACAGGTCAAGGAGAGGAATTGTTGAGGCCACACTGTTACTCCTTAATAATGTCTATAAACATCTAGAGACACCTAAGTCATACATCAGGATCCTCTTCGTTGACTTTTTATCTGCGTTCAACACCATCCAGCCACATATCATGATAAAGAAACTGTTAGACATGGGCGATAGCTCATTCCTCATCAAGTGGATCGAAAACATTTTTGGTGGACAGACAGCAGTACGTGAAAGTTAACGTTGCTGTATCGAGTAAACGGACCACCAACACTGGTGCACCACAAGGCTGTGTAATATCTCCTGTTCTTTTCACCCTCTACACTAATGATTGTGCAAGTTCTAATTCAACCTGTTCAACTGTAATGTTCGCAGATGATGCAGCAATTGTCGGCAAACTGAACGACACTGATTCTGAAGAACTGTCTCAGGAGGACATTAATCATTTCACGACTTGGTGTGCAGAAAACCACTTACTCTTAAATGTCACAAAAACAAAGGAACTGATAATTGACTTTCGGAGTAAGTCCACGGGAATGCTTCCAGTGATAATCAACGGTGAATGTGTTGAGACAGTGTCGGAGTATAAGTATCTGGGAACCTTCATTGACTCTAAGCTGAACTTGAACTCTAACGTTGAAGCCCTATACAACAATTGTCAGCTTTGTCTTCATCTCATGCGTAAACTGAGATCTTTTAATGTTAACCCATCTGTGATGTCATCATTTTATGCAGCATTTATTCAGAGTATTTTAACATTTTCCTTGCATTGATGGTACGGGTCTCTCTCAGTTGATCTCAGATCTAAGATAGACAGAATTGTTAACACTGTAAGTAAAATCATATTTGAATGTTTACCATCAATATATGAGCGGCAAATCGTGATCCAAGCTGTCAAAATTATATCTGACCCAACTCACTACTTAAATTCGGAATACAACCTCCTCCCTTCAGGCCGTCGCTACAAAGTTCCAATTGTGAAAACTAAGAGAGCCCGTACATCCTTTATTCCAAGTACCATATCTCTTTTAAACAAATGTGAAGATATATTTAAATCAATGAATTTATTTAAATATGTTATGTATAAATTGTATGTCTCTGATGTGTCAGTAGCTCTGCTGATGTAACACATATTCCTGAAAAGGCATTAAAGTATTATTCTATTCTGTTCTGTTCTGTTCTGTTCTAATATATAAGGTCCGTTATGTACTATTTTCAGAGCTTTCAGAAAAACATTGCATTGTCAGTCCTTGTCGCACGGAAAACGCGCCAGTATTGACCACCGGGTGTCTGCGACAGTTACTGGGATAACTGTCAAACACCAGGAAAGGCAGGGAAATCAGGAACGTACTCTTTTCTGACTGACGATGTGGATAGTATTATATGGGCGTTAAACGAGGCAACTTTGGAGATATATATCGAGGAATGTTTCAGCGAGGACAATGTCGGGATCAATTAGCTCATACCTTCGTTGAGTATTGTTTTCCTGAACTGAAAACATTTTGATTGCCTCGTGGTATTTTGTCGTTACATCGATAGAAATCCCATCTGACTGCATTATGGCAGACTGGGCATACATTATAATAATAATATTGTTAAAATTTGTACAGCGCCTGAATCCAAGGTTTGCTCTAAGGCGGTTGGTCAAATGTTCTGTTGAAGAGAACTGTTTTTAGTTCTTTGTTGAATGGAAAAATTTTCAGGTAGTTGGCTCCATAACAGAGGACCTGCTTTGGCAAAGGCTCATTCGCCATAACTCGTTCTGCGTGTACAGGACAGTGCTGCGTGGTTTGCAGACGCTGATCTCAGAGTTGGTGATGGCTGATACCATGACACTAGTTCAGTCAGGTATTCTGGAGCTTGGTTGTGAAGAGCCTTGTGCACAAAGACCAACACCTTGAATACGATTCTTTGTCTGATTGGCAGCTTATGCAGTGTAATGTAATGTTGGCGTGATGTGTTCATTAATATGAGGCCTTAAAGTAGAATAGCTTTGCTTCAAACAATAGGGGTCGGTATTGCAGAGAACTTTCATATTGCGATATATTGCGATGCAAAAGCATGTATTGCGATATGTATTGCAATATATTGCGTGAAGTAAAACCTACTTATAATCGAGGTAATGCTTGATTTATAGAGCAAATACACAGCAAAATCTCTATGCTTGATTAAGCTTTAATAACAACTTTTATTCATTATTAAAAATAAAAATGTGAATAATATTTGGCACAAATGAAAAAAGGAAATATCCGAAGATTTCCGAGTGTTACGAAGTTTTCCGAATGCAAGTCAAAATACCGGTTTTCGATCAGCGTATCGCAATACGTATCGTTTTCATGTCTGAACCGGTAAATACCGGTAAACCGGTTATATTGCGCAGCCCTTTCAAACAATGCCGTTGCTGTTATCATTGAACACCATTCCGTAAGCAACTGGCGTTTAATAGTTACTCAGCTGACTAAACAACTTCCTTTCAATTATAAATTACATTGTGAAATAGGTTCAATATGCAAAGTAAACAACAATGGGATCACTGTATGAGGTGACTAATGGATCGGGTGGCCAGGCTCTCTGACATGGTAGACACATGTCATCGTATCACAACTGCCTAAATCGATGCTCTTGATGTTGATCTCTGGATTGTGTGGTCCAGACTCGATTATAAACAGACCGCCGCCATATAACTGGAAAACTGCTGCGTGCAAAAACCGGCAGCGTTAACCAACCAACCAACCAACCAACCAACATGTATGTTTCACCAGAGAGGTAAACGTGTGAGACCTACGTCACTTTAGGCTTTCCTTCCATATGGACTGACTGACTGACTGGTTTGGTTTTGCGCCGCTTTTAGCAATATTCCGGCAACATCACGGCGGGGGACACCAGAAATGGGCTTCACACATTGTACCCATGTGGGAATCGAACCCGGGTCTTCGGCGTGACGAGCCAACGCTTTAACCACTAGGCTACCCCACCGCCCCCCTTCCATATGGAGGTGACGTATGACTGGAATACTGTTAAAAGTGGCATTAAACCCAACTCGCTAAAACAGCTTGTCCCTTCCGTACAATATGGAGTCGTTATAACCTTCAGTCAGTGGGAGTAAGGAAGAACGTGAGTTATCATTTACAAAATATATATAACAAGAAAGCACGTCACACATTTAAAACGTAACAGCCATACCTTATAAATTCTTTAAACACGAGTGGATAATTCTATTGATACAGATAACGGTTAAGATGTCGAGTCGCACTTTAAATAAACTGCAATGTTTAATGTGAACCGAAAAATATACATTTCACTCCAGGCCTTAAGAAACAAATATATTTGGTCGATTACTGATTGAATTAAAAATATATTTGTATTTATAGGTTTAGACACCTAGTTGTAGCATCTCGGGACAATAGGGGGTGTTGCCTTTGAATATAGCTATGAATTATGTATATATTTCACGTAATGGCTTTGTAAAACCATCGTTACTTGCTCGCCCTCAGCTGGAAAGCTGCTGCATTCAAAACAAAAGATGTGCCATGTCATATCATACATATGGTGGCTCATTCGGGCCATCGCTTTATCGCCCTGAAAAATCTAGGCGATATAGAGACAAAGCGATAGTAGGACACGACATTGCGATATGGCGACACGATATAGCGATATTGCGATACAGCCCAAAAACGAAATAGCGATAACACGATACGACATGGCGATAGCAAGACACGATATGGCGATAGCAAGACACGACATGGCGATAACTCGACACGACATTGCGATAACACGACACGAAATGGCGATAACACGACACGAAATGGCGATAATACGACACGAAATGGCGAAACGGCGATATTGCGACATAGCGATACGGCGATAATGCGATATAAACAGGCGACAAGGCGATAGTGCGACATAACGATATGACGATATAGCGATACTGCGATAAAGCGAAATTGCGATAATGCGAAATGGTTACGCGACATGGCGAAACAGCGATACTGCGATATGGCGATAAAGCGATATATTCATCTTTATATGAGTTTGTGTGTATGTGGTATGTGCGTATGTGTATGTGTGTGTGATGCGTCCATGTTGTATTTGAATTAGTATCGTATTAGTTTAAGTGAGAAAGCAAACACTTTCTAGGGATTTCACGTAATGATAATATTCGGTGTATGCAAATGGATTTTATGCAATAGTAATCTTCTATGCATGCATATCATGAATATGGTGCTATTGTGTAACTCATCGTCAGAATCATCAAAATGCAGCAACAACCGAATAATACATACAGAAAGAAACAAACATGATCGACGAAGCACCAAAAGGTGGAGTGGTTATTATTATTTAAGACTGGATCTCTTAAAGCAGCTGTTCAACTTCGGCGTCATATCACCACGAATTAAAGCACAATGGAACAACATCGGCGAATGGAATCATTGTTCCATCCATAAGTGTAGAAAAAATTACACTAAATGTAAAAATGTTTGACTTATTTACCGGTTTTCTTTAAATGGTCATTACTAGCATATCATTTGGCTGATTTTATTCAATCTTAATACATACAACACGAAGTAAAAGTTTGTTATTGTACAAATTTATCATTGTCTTATCTTTAAAACCATCGTATGAGCTACAACCAAATCGAGAAAGTGTTATTCTTTACATGTAAAAGATAAGGTTCTGCTTTTTTAATATAAAGTGTACTATTCAGCTTTTTCTAGAATTGGGTAAACTGCCTTGCCGTCTTGGGATGTACATGTCTTTTAAGGCCCATGACAAACGGCTTATCAACATCTGTAGCGCGTATACGTGTTGTAACTTAATATACATAGGAGCGTTAATTAAGCACCACCTGAAACTAAAGGCAAATTTACAACTTTTAGTTCAAACAGGCGATCATACTAGAATGCACATATAAAACGCAGTGGGTCGCAGGTTCATGTGCTGCGAACGCGCCTAATACTTCAGGGGTATATATTTCAAAATTGCAGTAAGTGCAGTCTGAACTGATATAATAGATGACAGTACATGTATCTTTCAAGTAAAATCATAATGCTCTTGCCTCCATAAAGCTGATGAAAATAAATGAATTGGACCTACTTTGAAATCAAATACTTTAATCCAATCATGTGTAATATTGTATCCCGGGCTGTTTTGTTGGGCTATCAGTCTCCTTAAACACAGAAGTTCCTCAGCGGGTCCACAACACTTTATTCGGAGTCAAATATACAATTACATGATAGTACAGCAACGCACAGATAGCATATCAGAGGGGATCATCAGTCCACCTGCCTTGCCGTTGTATGAGGGTCCGGTCCCGTTGAAAACCAGAATTCTACATATATTCTCACTTGCAGGCATCCTTGTATCGTGTGTACAGTACATGTATGGTCAGTCCGCAGTATCCAGCACCTCGTCCACAACACATGGCTTTGCTGATGGCCATGATAATAATGGTCAAACTGCACTGTAAAGATTTAGATATACTACTGTTACTTAACTTAGTGAGTGAGTTTTGTTTTACGCTGCACTCAGCACTATTCCAGCTACATGGCGGCGGTCTGTAAATAATCGAGTCTGGACCAGACAATCCAGTGATCAACAGCATGAGCATCGATCTGCGCAATTGGGAACCGATGACATGTGTCACCCAAGCCAGCGAGTCTGACCACCCGATCCCGTTAGTCGCCTCTTAAGACAAGATTGGGTTACTGAAGATCAATTCTATCCCGGTCCTTCACGGGTAACTTAACTCAGGAATATAAAACGTATCTATACTCCCCTTTAAAACCTACATCCCGCCAAATTGCCAACGATAATTGTCAAAAACTCTGAGATTGATTTACTATACAGTGGTCTCTGTATAATCCGACATCTGAACTATCCGGCAATCTGTGTATTCCGACATATTTTTGGGTCCCGGCAGCGTTCTTCTATATTATCATCATTTTAATATTGAATTATCTGACATCTGTACATTCCGAATTCCGACACCATTTTCTGGTCACAATGACACTATCATGCTGTACAATCCGACATCCTCTCCCCATATTAGACTAAAATAGCCAATCAACCTGTCAATGGCTACAATGGAGGACTTTTTCATGAAAATATGAATATGATCGTGATTGGGTAGTCAGCATGGTATGTACATGTATGTACATTGTACTGAAGAGAATACATACCAATGGCATACATGTGTATGTAAATACAAAATTTGTTTTTTCCCCCTTTATTTACAAAGAAAATAGCTATTAAGCATTAATTTCATGAAGCCAGTTACAATGTATGGTACTGTTTGAAAGTATTCAAGCAAGGAGGCATCGAATTGTCCGACACGCTGTACAATCCGACATTTCCCCGGTCCCAGTGAGTGTCGTATTATACAGCTTCCACTGTACCTACTGAAATTATTTTGGTGTGCAATGTATTATTTACTTATTTATAGATAGAAGAAGAAACATATTCTACAAGTTTTCGTTTATAATGATATTTTCCTTTCTCTTATAGCCTACAGAATTATCATTATCTTGACATGGACAAGTATCACAGTTTGGAATATTTCATCTCTCATTGTGCTTTTGGATGAGCTATTTCAGTAGAATGGACGGTTTTACGAATGCGTTTATCTCACATACATTTTTTCACATGTTTTCTATTCACTTCACTTGGATACACTTTGTATGAAACAATCCGTGGACATAGTTTTGTAATGATATAATATAAGAAATGGCATGTCACTTTGTTTCAATTTCACTTGGAAATAAATGTGTAAAACTGGAACAAACGCAGATACACTTGAGTAGAACTATTTCATTGTCATAATCACAGAACATCTTGGAGTATAAGCCATTTTCTCTCAAATAAATTCATATTGAAATTATTTCTAGCAATATATTTCTCAATGTCATATACATATAACCCTTTATATGTGGTGAAACTTGGTTTCACACCCTTGATATTCATGACACAAATGTGGCGCTTGGCTAGTATGATCATGTGGTTGAGCAAGGGGTCGCTATTGGCACAAAATAGTATATCTTGAGCTATCTTGAGTACAAATGTTCTGTGCAGGACACAATTGGTGAATTCTTTCCAGAATAATTTAATGGTTGGACATTCAATATACATGTATACATGATAAATATTCTCACTTACGCCATATGATGCACATATGTCATTATCAACTAGTTTCATTTTAAATAACTCTCGTTTTGTATAAATAACTCTATGAATAAATTTGCATATAAAAAAAATACAAAAGCTTTGTGTCTTTAATGGTAAGTCTATATTGCACAAATATGGTCGCATACGTTTGAAAAATTGGATTTAGATATGGGACTATCGTTCAATGATCTAGATCCTTTAGTAGGTTTAATAAGATCATTCCAAGGGGAACTTATCGATACCTTTGTTATGTTTGGGTGTCCAGCAGTTTGAACGACTTTTTTCCATTTTGGGGGAATACTGATGATGACACGATTTAGGTCAAGCACTGTGCCCTTAATATCAATTTTTGTTTTAAGTTCTGCAAATGAGAGTAATTCTTGGTCAATGAAAATGTCTTTAATATGAACAATTCCTTGTTTGATCCAGTTATTGATTATCAAATATGGGTTGCGAAACTGGTGATTTAACCAGAGAGGTTGCATAAGAATTTCGTTTATGTTGATATGATTCACTACATATCCCTTTATATATCTATGCCAGGCATCAAGTGCATCTTTATCTCACATACTTTCCGCTATCTTATTACTAAATCCTAAGAATGAATGAACTTACCCGCTTTTCTACATATCGCCATATCGCAATGTCGCTGTATCGCCATATCGCCATATCGCGTCACCATATCGCAATATCGCCTGTTCGCGTTATCGCCATATCGCAATGTCGCGTGGTTTTATCGCCATTTCGTGTCGTGTTATCGCCATTTCGTGTCGTATTATCGCCATGTCGTCTCGTGTTATCGCAATGTTGTTTCGAGTTGTTGCCATTTCGTGTTGCGTTATCGCTATATCGTGTCTTGTTTTCGCCATGTCGTGTAGTGATATCGCTATTTCGTTTTTGGCTGTATCGCAATATCGCTATATCGTGTCGCCATATCGCAATATCGTGTCGTACTATCGCTTTGTCGCGATATCGCTTAGATTTCTTCAGGGCGATAAAGCGATGGCCCGAATGAGCCACCATACATACAAAAGTGTCATCAAATATTTGATATCGTTATATGTGCCTCCAATATCAAACAGAAACGACAAGCAATCAATCAACAACATCATCAGATGTTTAATGTCAAGCACGCTGTTGCACGAATAACATGGTATGTCGCAAAAGGGAAGCAACTGTATTACCATATTATCACATATTTAATGTCCTTACATAACTCTTAGATCAATGTGAAACAGGACCATTATGAAATGTAACGATTACGTAACATCAAGGTGTCTAGGTCACAACACTTGTACAAATACAACCACCCAGGTGGGGTGGGAGCAAACTACCTTTCGACTGTCACTTTGTTTGTATCGATCATCTACATATGACTCATTTCAACTGATTCGTACGGTGGCTCATTCGGGCCATTGCTTTATCGCCCTGAAAAAAAGAGAGGTTGCATAACAATTTCGTTTATAGTGATATGATTCACTACATATCCCTTTATATATCTATGCCAGGCATCAAGTGCATCTTTATCTCACATACTTCCCGCCATCTTATTGTCGAATGCTAAGAATGAATTAACTTACCCGCTTTTCTACATATCGCCATATCGCAATGTCGCTGTATCGCCATTTCGCGTCGCCATATCGCAATATCGCCTTTTCGCGTTATCGCCATATCGCAATGTCGCGTCTTTTTATCGCCATTTCGTGTCGTATTATCGCCATTTCGTGTCGTATTATCGCCATTTCGTGTCCTATTATGGCAATGTCGTGTCGAGTTGTTGCCATTTCAAGTTGCGTTATCGCTATAATTGCGTTTTGGACGTTGTCAGGCATTTTGCGATAGGCCTGTATTTTTGGTAATGTACGTTAAGATCGTGGCGAACCAAGGACCATCATATCGCAATATCGCCAACTATTACGTAACATCAAAGATTAATGGTCACGCTTGTCAACGCGGTGATTGGGAACCGGCTCGCTTTCATTTTCGCTGTGTGTTATCGCCATTTCACGCGAATGAACTGGCTGATTTCGTAGCCCGGTGAAATCGTTCGCGACGCATTGCTATTATGGCGATGAAAAAGTCCGTTACGTAACGTGTCGTTCTGGTGATATGATTCCTACATATCCTTTATATATATCTATGCCAGGCATCAAGTGCCCATCTGGTTCATCTCATTCCGTTCACTAATCGCTTATTTATCCGAATTATAAGGCCGAATTAACACCTTTACACTTACGCGTATATGCCATTTCAAGTTGCGTTATCGCTATATCGTATCTTGTTATCGTCATTTCGTGTAGTGATATCGCTATTTCGTTTTTGGTTATATCGCAATATCGCTATATCGTGTCGCCATATCGCAATATCGTGTCGTACTATCGCTCTGTCGCGATATCGCCTAGATTTCTTCAGGGCGATAAAGCGATGGTCCGAATGAGCCACCATAGATTCGTTTCCGCATAAAAATAACTCACGTATCTATTTTCACGATGTTGTGTTTCACAATAGTATTCTTGTTAACTTAGTTTACGTAACAAGTATTGTCGCAAATAGCAGATCACAGCATGCAGGGTGTGGTTCAGCCTCGAGGCTTGGCATTCAGTCCAGCTGTCGTATCGAGTTCAGTTTACCATATGAGTGAGTCAATATATACACATGGAAAAAAGTATCGCAACACTTGTGATTTTTAAACCCCATATAGCCATTCATATCATATTAGTTCTGTTTTATTGTATGGAGAAACGTACTGACATACCACTGAGCGCTATTAAAGCAACAAGTGATGTTGTCCAACAGAACGAAAACGAACAGTCCGAAATTGTCTAAAATCGGCTGGGTATGGAGGCAGTTATTGTTCAAAGAGCACAAAGCAGCACGAATAGGTTGGTGTCACTGGAATCTGAGGTCATTGGGAAGGGCCCACTGCTCCGGCCTTTCGTAACTACTCGTGTCATTCCCGCAAGCCGGATGGCGACTTGTACCCCTCTCGTGGCCATGTTCACGACTGGGCCTTGTCTAAGCGCAATCGGGCACGGAGATAACAATAGTCAAGGATTATTTCCAAGGAAATATAACTCTGAATTTCCAAACATGGCTACTCACAGAAAACGCCAATTAATTTATAATACAACACGAAAGTCTTATGTCGTTAACAAATATCAGTAACAAGATAAATTTATAATCACGGAAATAATAAAGAAAATCGATAATCGCAAAGAAACTATTTGATTTATTTCACATTTTATTTGACTGGCTTGCAACGATTTTTGGCAATAACGGCGTACTATACAGGTACGAGTCTTCTTGTAGGTCACGGAAAGAGGCGAGTAGTTACGAATGTGGTCTGACTAAAGTCAATTCCTTTGTTCGTGACTGAGGGCCGAACTCATTTTTGGGGCCGCAGAAACACTGCATATGCACACCGGAATATGTTGGAGCAAGTACCGTTTGGCGGGGCTTCATTGTGGTGTTGGGTCAGGAATGTTTTTGCATCTGGCGGAGATTGCAGCAAATATTGACTCGGTTGTTACATCAAACATACTAATATTTGTATGGCGCCAATACCCAGCTCAGCTGCTCAAAGGCGCTTTGTTTTCCCATCGACCGTTGGATGTCAATCTCAACGGCACATCGTATTTTCGATCTCAACTCCGAGGGGATCATACAACCCTTGCAGCCATTTAGGCGCATCAAGTTAATGTGGCTTTCCCATCCTTACGAAGTACCCAGGTACTTTCCTGGCGCCTTGGATCGCCCACTGCGCCCCATCACAATTGTGATTCCGTCAGTTGTTATGGATTGCTAGAATCTTGAAAATGCCCGCACTTGTTACCGCCAGTTTCTTGCCACGTCTGCTTCTACAGTATCATTATTCCTTGAAGGTCCACTTATCCAGATAGCTATTTAAATTGAGTTTTAGATAAGTTCCTTTGTTGTGCTTAATGCTAACACATTAATACTAGACTGACTCCCTGACTGAGTTTGGTTTTACGCCGCTTTTAGCAATATTTCAGCAACATTACGACGGGGACACCAGAAATGGGCTTCACGCATTGTGCCCATGTGGGCATTCGAACCCGGGTCTTCGGCGTGACGAGCCAACGCTTTAACCATTAGGCTACCCCACCCCCCCATTAATACTAGAACAATATGGGGCGTTGCTATACATTTTTCAATGTGTATAGTTGTCCCCGTGGAAAAGGCGCCGAAAAACAATTTCTATCACCCACTATCATCACCATGTAACTTCAGAAAAATTCCGGACTGAATATGTTCCAGCAAAAGCCTAGATGAGAGCCTCTCGTTCGTTGAGGTGGTTCAGTATGTGTTCATTCAACAAAAGTGTGTGAATTATTCGGGTTTTAACGCACTATGTCGCATGTTTATGTCGGGGCATGCCGGTACGGAGGATCCTGGTCCATCTAAGGGAGGCAATTACATTGCCATCTTTGTCTTTGAACCACTATACGGCTTTCACAACTTCTTTTAGAAACGGGTACCCACGTCCATACCGTGCATGAGACATCCCAGATGGGTAAGTCAGGAGAGCACCGACGGTTTAACTTATTGTGCATGGCTTCTGGGATTATTGGGTTCAAGGTTCTAATCCGGCCCCGGCTCCGGCTCCGGGTCTGGCTACGTTCCATGGTCGACTATGAACATGTCAATAACTTGGTAATATGACTCAATGATTCTAAAAAATGTATTTATGAATACAATAAGTTTTCGGATTTTGCCTGGTAAATCGTAATGTTATTCCCTCCTGTGATTCAGGTGACGTTGTAAAACGTGAGACTTCGATGTAGTGGCAACGTAGATGTATGAACGTCAAGCACAGTGCTATGGACATTTCTGAAAGTTTATTAGGGGGTGGTTGGGTGGTCTAGTCGTTAAAGCGTTCGCCCATCACACCGAAGGACATGGGTTCGATTCTCTGGATGGGTGAAATGTGTGAAGACCATTTCTGATGTCCCTCCGTGATATTGCTGGAATATTGCGAAAAAAGTCGTAAAACTGAACTCACTCACTCTGAAAGTTTATAGTACTTTGGGGGGCTGGGAAATGTCTGAGATTCGAACCACAGCTCTCAGAGTCAGGCACCTAATCGCCAGCATTTGACAATTTTCTAAATTGCATTCCATATTCAAGATCTTCCAAAACCGTAATTATACTAGGCGTCATAAATAAAGGGTCAAATGATATTTAGCACATATAAAGTTTCTCAGAAATAATAGAACTAAGAGTGCCATCATAATGTTAAATGTGTTGACAAACGTGGCCCATCGTGACATACAGACAAAACGTTCAAACAGCACTAGCAAACATCAGTTGTATAGACCAACCTACCAAAATGAAAATGACAAACATGAAGCACTCGCTCATTTAATATCTTGTGTACCCTCCTCGCGCCCAAGACACTCGAATATTGATCCCATGCTCCTTATCAAGTTCATAAAGAAAGCTTGCGGAATCGCATTCCATTCCTCTACTAGAGCTCTGCGGAGTCCTGTGAGATCCACTTGTGCTGGGTGTGTACACATGTCGGCCGAGTTCATCCCAGGCATGCTCAATTGGGTTGAGGTCTGGCGAGCATGCTGGCCACTCCGCCCGCTCTACACCCTGCTGCCTAAAGAATTTGTGACAATCCTGGCCCTATGAAGCCTAGCGTTGTCGTCGTGCAGTGAGGAGGGACGACCATAAAAGCTATGCTGGAATGGTACTGCTATAGGAGCCAGAATCTCGTCCCGATAACGCTGTCCGGCAAGATTACCGTCGACCACGTGCAGTGGAGTACGTCCAGTTATCCCTGCCCAAACCCTGACCGACCCCCGCCAAATCGGTTATGCGTGGCCACAGTTGCATCTGTGATTCGCTCTCCATTGCCAAGATAAATCCTCTGCCGACTATCATGGACGGAAAAATTGAATTTGCTTTCATCTGTGACGAGCATACGAGACCATTGACGTTGATTCTAGCGACCATGATGTCTACTCCATCTCAAACGCGCCTGGTGGACGAACTGCAGGTCGCCTTCAGCGGAGTCCGGCTGCCCTTAAACGTCGACGAACGGTACTTCCTGGATGTCCTTACATTGTTGACAATGAAGTGTTCTGTCTGAATATCTGCTACGTTAAGGAATCTGTTAAGTAACGCAGTGTTAATAATGTACCTATCATCTCGGTCTGTTGTGACTCTGGGGCGACCTGGTCGACGTGTATAATAGTATTCCATGGACCCATTGGCCTGAAATCTCTGCCGCAGTCTACCAATAGCACTCTGACTCACAATAAAGCGTACAGCAGCGTGCCGCTGAGTTTCACCAGATTCCAAAAGGTCTATAGCCTGACCCCTTTCAGCAAGTGTCAAAAACTCATTTTAAGCTGCGATTTCAAACAGGTATCTGAACAGTGAACGACAGCGAAAAAGCATCAATGCATGTGTATTGTCCTCCACTTTCGATGGACAGAGCGACTTGCACGTGCAAATCATTGACGTTAAGTAGTAGGCGGATTTCCATATTGACAATTTGAATAAAAATTGTGCCATTTGCAACAGAATGTAAAACATTCAGTTGTATATATTTCAAACAAAAACGAAGATTTTGCAACTTTTAAGAAATAGTGTTACCAATAGTTTGACCCTTCATTAATTACACCCAGTATATAATCCGTACGGCACGACAGTGAGTTTTTCCATTTTCAATGAATGTGTTATCTGTTGTTGCCTTGTCACAAAGATGTTTACATTTACCTGCAGGATTTTAAAAAAAATATACAAAACGGATTTGTTTATATTATTTATATAAGATCTAGCGGCATATTACGAGGGTGTCACCGACTCTCTGGGTAAACAGGGTCAGCCGGAGTTCACGACCCCGGGTTACATGGAGAGTTCAAGGTCAAACAGCGTCCATTTTTGCTCGGAGCTCATTCTATATTGTTGTCAAGGCACGCTGGTCGATAGGTCCGCTGACTCAGACGTGGATAATTAATTGCCATTATTGGTGATATTTGGTCATTGTTTTGAAGTTTTCTAGAGATTATTCAATGACTCTTCACTTCTTAGCAATGTTAATTTAGTGCATTTTCATTTCAAAGTGGTAAGTAATCAGTATTCAAATGAAAGCACACATGTCCATGCATCGTTTTAAATAAGGGAGCGGTACGAGAAACCTTTTGGGTTCGAATGCCCTTCCGCCTAGAATATTAAGCTGTTTTTCTCAGCATGCACGTTGGTTTCACCAAAATGGTAAACATCAAGCACCTGTAACTCACTAAACTGCAGGAGAGGATAGTCGACAACAGTTTAACACCTTGTGCGATATATCGGCCCGGCGCGCAGCATGATCCGAATGCAAACCATCTTTTGTCTTCGTCAGTCACGTTTAGGCCAATGAGCTATTTAGAACATCTGCTGCATAGGTGGGCTATACAATTTTGAAACCACCTGAGTCAGTAAATGGTGTTTCAGTTTGTTGATCACGGCTATGTCACTTGCAAACAAAAGTGTCAGTCTTGAAACAGATGATATTCCGGGGGATGGTTTTTTTTTTCGGACGCGTTTGGGGGCGCGTTGTGCGTCTTATGTATCTATTTTCGGAATTTGTTGTTTCAGCTTGTTTTCGAGATACTGCATGTGTGTGTGTGCGTATGCGTGCGTGCGTGCGTGCGTGCGTGCGTACGCGAGTGCATATGTGTGTGTGTGTGTGTGTGCAGCCTTATTTATCTACATTGTGAATTTTCCGTTTTACTTCGTTTGTGCATGCCTTCACAATCACATTTACATAGAAAGGCTAACTCACTCATAACGAAAATTCAGAAGCTTTGATTAACCGATTATGATTAACCTGACGTGACCTTATATGGATGTGTCATCGTATCCACGTGCACGGGGGTATCGTGTAACTCTGAAGGTCTGTTTTCATAATGACTTTATGAAGATGACACGACGTGTACGTTATATAAACGCACAGGATTCTTACGTAAAGTCTGTGGTGTAGGGCATTAAGTTCGACGGAGTTTATGTAAGCACGATCTGTTACTATATATAACGCTGTCTGAGGACAAAGACACGACGCCACTGATAGTCTATAACAAACAACAACGTTCCAGAGGTCGTGAAAACTTTGCATAACAGTTTAACTGCACCTGCAGTCACTCGTGCCATTACAATTCAAATGGTACCATCTCTGAAGCCGTCGCTTCAATGTTTCATTACAAGCCATATTTGGTATTTTACTAGCGTTTCACAAACCTGTAGGGATGATTGTCATCAGTTTTGCTTTGTTTGCTGTTAACGCCGCACTCAGCAATATTCTAACTATAGGACGTCGGTCTGTAAATAATCGAGTCCGGACCAGATAATCCAGTGATCAACAGCATGAGCATCCATCTATTGGGATACGATAACAGGGCCGGATACAGCTTTTGAGAAAGGGAGGGTGCACACTATTGAGCAAAGGAGGTGTGCAGACTTCATTTTCACCAGAGTTTCAATGGTCATTTAATAAACTTTCAGGACGGGGGCGTGCTCTGGATCGACCTATGGATTACATGTGTCAACCAAGTCGGCGAGCCTGACCGTCTGATCTCGTGCAGTCGTGGCTTGTAAAATTGGTGATATTTTGTTGCGGGCAGTCGTCTGAGGCCGAGTGATGATTCGCTGTCCACACTCACGGCTATAACTATATTTTGCCAACAAGGTTTCTCTAAATTTATCACCCCATACAAAAGCAATATCGAGAAGCAATATTTCCAGGTGTAAATTATCAATTTGAAACCCATAGCAGTATCGGTATAGCTGGTGTATGTTGATTCAGATTAATAGCGCGCGCGCAAAATCACGCAGAACGACAACGGTAATTATCTGCATTTCTGGCTTCTTCTCTTACTTATAATTTATCTCATATTTATGTACAAATGATCCCTGAATCAATGGAAGGGTCCTCGCAAAATCCTGTGTACCTTTGTCAGCAAAGCCGCCATTTTGTAAGAAATCGGTCAACGGTAGTGATGTCATATGTCAACATTGTTGTACATATTTGGTAAGAGTAACAAGAGTAAACACAATCGCCCAATCCTTCCGATTACACTGTCAGTATTATGATGTATATTTTGCGTATAGTTCAGATACTTTTTTCATGAAACTGACTTCAGTATCTAGATTTAACCTTGTTCAGTATCAAATCATACGTGCATATAGGATTTACGGTGTTTTATTCTTTGAAAGTGTTTGATTTTTGAATACTATTTACATAAGAAATTGACACATTTAGTGCAGTACACCATATTCTAAACCAATACACAAGTGTAAGAAGATCAAACGTAACCATAACTGCAACTACTTTAGTTCCTATGATGTACAATATTCAATGCATTGGGACTAACTATTGCAGTTTAATATGAACAGGTTAATCAACAGCGATTTAATTCAACCTTATAAGTAAAACTGATAATACTATTAATGAAAATGATTTATATATGTTATGAAATGTATATGCACATATATTTAAAGGAATTGTCTTGTTCATTGCATATTTTTGTGTCTTCTTATAGACAAAACAATGATGTATATTGATTGGCAAGGTGCGCGTTTGTCGGAAACGTTTTGATTCACTTTCGTTGTTTTCGATAATGTAATCAATTCATATTCGATTAAAACATATTGTGACGACAGGATATCAAACTCTAACTATATTTATATTAAGAAAATTGTTTAAAAATATATAAACCATGTCATGTCTTAATTTGGACAAATCTTACATCCATATTCTAATATATAGTTCCATATATAAAAAGCTATCTTTGTGCATCTTAATTGCATACTTATGAAGAGAAATAGCTACGTCATCATAAACAAAGAAAAGTCTTATCCTAAACAAAATATTCGGGTGTTGTGAAATATTACTTTTCATTTACGTTGAATTGATGCCAAACAGGTGCGCGTGTTGCTCACAATAAGATACACAGTCAAACCGTCTAATTGTTGATATATTCAGGACACTATTTAAATGGAAAAATCAGTCATTTTATGTTTTATCTGAAGAGTGTTAAATTCTGACATAGAAGTCGAGACCTTTTATACAATTAATGGAAATTAGGTGAGATATATCCTAATCAGCATACCAATGTCGTCTTTTTCCGACGTCGCAAAATGCATAAAACAAGCAATGACGTTAACTAAAATGTATTATTTTCAGCAATTTCATTACATTTGAAGATATGGCTAGTACTCTGGTAATAACGATGCAAAATTAGTCAAAATACATCTTCACAAACAGGAGAATATAGGAATCTAAGAACTAAAAAAAACTTACATATCGGAAAGGGCCATCCAAATCGCTATTACTTGCTTTCACATATAGTACGTTGTCATCTTTTCTTATAAATTGTGAAACTACCAAAGTGTATGTACGCTCACATTGGGGAACTTTGAATTGGAATAGTTTGGTTCACCATAAACAAAAAATAACGAAAATATAGCGTCCGTATCCACAACAAATTCTCTCCATGGAATCTGAGTTACATTGACCTAGTGTTAAGCATAACAGAGTTATGCCCCCTTATCATTTATACGTGTATGACCTCTCTGTCGTTGTTTGACGTCATAGAAGAAAATCCATTTTTGACATTTATTGCGAGTCATTTTTATGTTGAGCGTATAACGTTATGCATAAGCACATAAACCCAATTCATATACACTAATGTCGTTCAGATATCAGGCTGTATTTTCTTCGCTCACACTTTCCGTAAAAATTCGTAGCACAGTGCTTTTATCGGTGCGCGATAAAAAGCGGAGAAATTTACTGTTTTTTACCGCATAACAAAAATTTAAGGTCGCACTTAACAATATTTCGCTCATATGACGTTGTGCATGCGTGTGTATGTGTGGCTGCTTTTACTAGCCAAGACTTAGCTGGTTTTATAGTGCTTGCCCACTGAGATACCATGCCGTAGTTAAGCATGAATACCCCACTCAGACACATTATACTGACTCTGAGCCGACCAGTCCTTGTTGTACCTATTAATGCCAGCGCCAGGCAGGGACCAACAAGTACCATATCTTAACGCCCTTTGGTATGACGCGGCCGGGGATCGTACCTGCGACCTTCCGCTCTCCGGGTGGACGCTCTCACCACTACACCACGGAGGCGGTCCTCGCGCTTTTATAAATTACCGATATTTGGTCGATATTCTATTATCGAGGCCCTCCTGTAATATCTGTAATAATGAGTGGGTGAGTTGAGTTTTACGCAATATCTCGGCGGGGGACACCTGAAAGGGGTTTCACGAATTGCACCCATGTGGGGCATCGAACAAGAGTCTTCGGCGAGACGAGCGAACGCTTTAACCACTAGGCTACCCCGTCGCCAGTATTAGTGACTACGGTTTGAAACAAAATCTTAAAAAGATATAGCCATACATACGTATTTTTTGCCTCGGTACAGTTAATACTTTCGATATATCGTTGAAGACAGATCCGTGAAGATCTGGGTTAGAACTGATCTTCAGTAACCCATGTTTGTCGTAAAAGGTGACTGACGGGATCGGGTGGTCAGGCTCGCTGACTTGGTTGACACATGCCATCGTATCCCAATTTCGTAGGACGGTGCTCATAATGATGATCATTGAACTGTCTGGTCCAGACTGGATTATTTACAGATCACCACCATAATATAGCTGGAATATTGCTGAGTGCGGCGTTAAACAACCAACCAACCACCCATCGATAGCGTACGGGATCTTTAACAGAGTTTCAAAGACGTGATAAAATCAATTGAGAGATATGTTTTCTGAACATCTCGGTATATTTTTCTTCTGTTATTAAATATACACGTGTTTTGTTGTTGACGGGGGCTCTGACGTTAGTTGGTCAGCCAATCGGCTTCAGCCAATACAATGACTGGTCACCAGGTTGTTCATGGATGTGTCCTGTGTTGATACATATTAAGTGATCTTTAAACATTTACCTTGAAGAAGAATCGGGATATATGACAATTTAAACTACTTTGGTCATCTGAAATCAAATTGCATTAAACAGGCGAAAGGAATGTTTTCCGGAGATTTTACGGAGACGTCGTAAGGCTACGATTTTGTTTGTTTGTTTATTGATTAACACGGTACTTGGCAATATTTTAGCTATATGACGTCGGTCTGTAAATATTCAAGTCGAAACCAGACAATTTATTATATATTTCAGTGTGAAATACTGTAAATATTGGTGAAAATAAAACTGGTATTTTCACTGAGTAGAATAACATGTTATTTCACTGAGTAGAATATCACTTTTGCCTGGAACTCAAGGGTTAAACTGTAGTTGGGTTGCGTAATAAAATGCAGACTTACTCGATGTCTCGATCATTTATACACAATGATCAACATATAATAAATAGCCACTCGTGAACATTTCAACTTTGTCAGACCACTCGATGAAATATACATGTTATTTGACAACATTAACAAAATATCCTCTATATATTTAAAAGGTTTGGATATGATGGCATGTGTCAACCAAGTCAGCGAGCCTGACCACCCGATCCCGTTAGTCGCCTCTTCAGACAAGCATGGGTTGCTGAAGATCCGTTCCTCACTCGTTGTTTATGCTAAGATTTTACGTGTTATAAACATGATTATGAAAATATTGAGGGGTTGAAATTATTCTGCTATATTGCTGAATGCTCCCTTCACATATTAAACTCGAACGTCATATTAGCATATTTGTCGTCTCGATCACGTTACAAAAATGAAAAAAGAAATTGACAAACTACAACCATATGCTTCCTGGTTGTAGAAACTGCAGAATTCTATATGCGCTCTACAAACACCCCGCTATGTCTTCACAGTATACATGCTCGTAACATACCACTAATCGAATACGACTTCTATGACATTGATGACTAGCTTGGTCAGTGTCATCGTATCCCGAGGGCGGTGGGGTAGCCTAGTGGTTAAAGCGTTGGCTCGTCACGCCGGAGACCCGGGTTCGATTCCCCACATGGGTACAATGTGTGAAGCCCATTTCTGGTGTCCCCCGCCGTGATGTTCCTGGAATATTGCTAAAAGCGGCGTAAAACCAAACTCAGTCAGTCAGTCGTATCCCAGCTCAATGCTCATGATGTTGGTCTCTGGATTTTCTGCTCTAGCTTTGAATAGTTACAGACCGCCGCCATATAGCTGGAATATTGCAGAGTGTGGCTTTAAATAACAAACAAACAAAACAATCTATAACATTAATGCAGACCTTATTCAACCTCTGTTGAGTGGTTAAGGCGACATACATTGAAGATTTGACGGACGCATCTTTTTGTCTCAAATAAGGGACTTAACTCTGACGAGCCTAGCTAGTGTTTAAGCGACTGACCGCTTGCTGTTCGCAAAACGAGATGTGTGGTTCACTCGCTCTGCAGGTAGGGTATTGTTTAGTTAAGGGTTCCATATTTATCTATAGTTTGGGTTTATGTCGACTGTGTTATTAATAAGGGAACAGACTGTAGAATACATACTTCTTTGATTGGCATTTTAGAAGTTGAGGAGATGAAGAATAAGGATAATTTTATTTATATACAACTTCTTTATTCTGTAGAGGCGACGTTTCGACATAGATTCCTATGCCGCTGTCAACAACGTTGTCACCACTTGCTTGACAACGACATTAGAATCTTTGTCGAAACGTCGCCTGTACAGAATAAAGAAGTTGTATATCCATAAAACTGTCCTCATTATTCTGTAGAATACATAGAGTCAAATATTGGCTTGTTTTACCATATTTGATCATTTCAGTCTTTTGTGGGACCTCTCGCACCACATTGCCTCCATTTTCGCGCATTGTGCCCAGTGGTCATTTGCATTTCAATTTTGTTAATTCAAACATTTGGGTATGGAATAAAAAGATAGATGACGCTATGCATTATATTTTCTTTAAGAAATCCATTACATATCCTGAATTTGCAGAGAGTTAGCCTGATTTCGTAACAAGTCGATGATATCCAAACGTTTGCAGCCAGGTCTGAATGACGTCACGTTTGCGTAACCAATAACTTTGTTGTCATAGTTACTTATGTTGACCTGAAATAACATTTGATAAAATTGGATGTTTGTCAAGACACTGATATCACGGACCGATATTTGCCGCTCTAGCTGTTATTCAATACCGATCCTATTCATGTAAAGTATTAGTAATGGAGATAATATTAACTAATCGCCTGGGACCCGTTTCACAAAGCTATCGTAGCACTATGACTGTCGCAGGTCTATGTTACGGTATAGGGGGTACGACAGTCGTAGCGCTACGATAGCTTTGTGAATCGGGGCCCTGAACTACCACCGTGATCGAAATCAGCTTTTTAATCAAATTCAGCGAGGATACTTAGAGATATGGACTTGGATGTTCGTCTGGAAAATGAAAACACAGAAAGCTTTTTGCCGCTCTAGCTGTTATTCAGTACCCATCCTATTTCAGGGGTAGTCATGAGATCATGGGGCGATGGGCTAGTCTAATGGTTGAAGCGTCTGCTCGTCGCGCTGAAGACCTGGGTTCGATTCCCTGCATGACACAATATGTGAAGCCCATTTCTGGTGTCCCCCGCCATGATATTGCTGGAATATCGCTAAAAGCAGCGTAAAACCATACTCACTCACTATTTATGGAGAGTAATGACCCAGCTAACACAGAAACGTTTCAAAAACGTTTCCGCATGGTTTTAAAAACGTTCAAAAAAACATTTTTAAAACCTAATTTTGAGGAGTTTTTTTTACGTTTTAAAAACGTTTTGACGAAACATTGGCGAGAAACATTAGAAACCTTCTAAAAACGTTTTGCAAACGTTTTTCAATGGGGTTTCCAAAACGTTTCAGAAACCTTTGGGTTGAACCTTCTTGCGATTGTAGAGATATCAGAAACGATATCATCTTCTGATATCGTCGCAAAGCTAGTTTACCAACTCTAAGTGTTTTGAATCACGTCCAATAAATACATACACGTAAGTAAATTTGTTAATCATGTCATCCGTTATTATTAGTGACGCATCTTCATCTCTTCATCAAGTCGCATAGTATGATTTACTTATGAGGGGGTGACATATGTTGTAAAGAATCATGGTCTGGTTGTTAGGGAAGTGACGTATTGTTTATGCTATAAAATAACGAACTGGAGTCACCGACTCGAATGTAATATTATCACCCCATTTCCTGTACATCGCTGATAAGCAAGAGTGTCTACGTGACCAAATCTGTGTCGGAAAAAACAGACAAAATTCCTATATTTGAAAACATGTCTACACTTTGGTCATTTAATAAATGGTAATATTATAGTTACGTTAATAGTCGACGTTTCTTTGTAATTTAATTGATAACACCGTGCACTGTACATTGCATTTTTTGCAAACTCAAATACACTGTGACATAGTTTGGATATGAATGTGCATTTATTAATTTACCACTGCAAACCTATCTAAACAGGCTATCTCATTTTGCTTGTACTATTGATTTTTGATCTTGTGAACATTGATGCCCATGTAGTAAACACACATTCTAATACTACGTCACAAAGAGTTTTTGCCACAAGTAATTTCTATCACACATATGTTGCGAAAACAACATAGGAATACGTACAGTTACAAATAAAGAATGAACGTTCGCAAAGCAAGATATAGAATTTGACTGAAGAACAATAATGTGAATTATACATACCTCCTTTTAGAAAACTGTCGTCTTGTCACAAGAGTAAAATGTACAATCTTCTACATCCAACAATGTGATAGAACTTCCCGCCTGCTATGTAGTCCGACTTTGAATGCACGGGTTCCTGCTCTGACCTGATAAAGTATCTGGGAACATTCCTGAGAGTTGACACCGATACAAGGCATAGCAAGTCGTCCACGCAGAGAAGGCTGAACTTAACGGGGATTATATTTACAATGCAATGTTGGATGTATAGTAAATAGTATAGTACAAAAATAATTGATAGACTAGGTAATGAAACACATGACATACTATTCCACTTGACAAAATATTCACAACAGTTTTTAAGTTTTCTCACAAATATTTTTGTACAGGTGTAATTTCATAACCATTATTTTCAAGTTAATGTACATTCCTGCAATGCACGGAGACATTCTTATCAGGAAAATGTAACTTCAAAATGTTTCACTAACGATTTTATAACGTTGTGATTTGGTTTTAATCAAACATTAGGAAAACCTTCGCCAATGTTTCAATAACGTTTCTAAAACGTTGGTGTGTAGAAGTTTGGATTTTGTTTCTTCACAACGTTTTAATAACGTTACTCGAAACGTTTTCATACCGTTTCAAAATAACGTTTAAAAAACGTTTTCATGAAACATTTCCCTGAGAAACCACTATAAAACGTTTTAGAAACGTTTTGTGTTAGCTGGGGAAGAGGATATTAACTAATCACCTGAATTATCACCTTGATCGATATGAGCTTCTTAATCAAATCCAGTCAGGATTCATACTTATGGACTTGGATGTTCGTGTAGAAAATGAGAACACAAAAAGCTGTTTTCTCTGAAGACTTCTTAATGGCTTTGTGCAATTTGTGATCTCGAAAGGAAATTGCAGGATAGAACTTGGAAACTGTGAATTAGATGTCTAGATTAGATTGGATGCCAAAAGAACCACTGAAGTTATGGTCAAAGTGTGTCTGGCTTGTATGTGATTGGAAATGGTAGTGTCATAAATCCAATGTCATGGTCACTGACTACGAGGATCTATTTCTAAATATTAATGATGGACAGTTTGCAGGTGATGGTTCGTCCAGGAAATGGGAAATTTCAGTTTTTCTTGTAATCTAGCTGAAATTGCCCGTGCCTGTTGTCAAATCAATAAGTCCAACGCAATGTCTCTTTACCTGTCCATTGTTGTCTCTCCATCAGTCCATTGCAGTATTTAACTATATATGTGTCATTTAGACAGTCCGGTATTCCGAATGTTTGCTCTCTCTCTCTCTCTCTCTCTCTCTCTCTCTCTCTCTCTCTCTCTCTCTCTCTCTCTCTCTCTCTCTCTCTCTCTCTCTCTCTCTCTCCGTCAACACTTTTCAGTGACGTCATGGGACGTGTGAGGTCCACATCCAAATTGATGCCATGGGCTCAGGAGAAGTTGCAGTCAAGTCCTTTCGTCAAGAATGGAGTAACCTGACAAAGTCCATATTTTATACCTACTTTTATCATGTAGTGCGATTTAAATAGACGTGCTGTCCTGTATTTACTAAGCTAATGCATATGCGCGATGGAACGGCCGTGTGAAACAAACATTGAATGCGTTTTCTATTAAATACATGATGCTTCTTACGTGACCTCTTAACGCAGACGTGCGCGCGTCTCACCGTGGAAGGTTTATCTGAAGAACAAAATAGAAATAAGATCGTTTTATCTGCAGTTTCGCCTGCAGACGACTTCATAAATGTGGCTTCAACGTTTTAGTTATTCTGTGAATACTGAGTGCCCGTACCAAACATGCATTCCACATGTGCAGCAAGATGTTCTCACAGAACATAAACAGCCATTCTGATCCCAAACACGTGGGTGAAACCATCACCTTTTGTGTGAAAATAACACCCACAGCCACGATTTCTGTGCTATTTCCGCACAGTGTGCCTTCCAAGCATAGAATGAGTAGTAGCACTGCCTTGGTCCGGAATGCTGTGGATCTGGCTTAGTGCCCGATGGAGAGACGTAAACAGGCTTAACCTTGGACAATTCGGTCAGCTCATCTGGCAGCCGACGTCAGTGCATACATATCCCGTGAGCTGAAGACCAGATTGTAGAGATTGAACCCCTGACATATCTCTTCTTACCTCTTCGATTCAACACTGGAACCACGCATGTCGTGCAGCCAAGAGTGCTAGGGGAGCATTCATTTCATAAGTTTGTGAGCAGGTTATAAGACCTAATCCATTTTCCCCAAGATTTATTTATTTATTTATTTATTTATCCATCCATCCATCCATCCATCCATCCATCCATCCATCCATCCATCCATCCATCCATCATTCCTTCCTTCCGTCCTTCCTTCATTTATTTACGATTTCACTACAACATCTTGACAACCACAACCTGCAATCAAACAAACAATTGGTTTGTCTCTAATATTTAGAGTACGTTTTTTAATACGTTTGCTTTGACAAAAACTACAGAGGATGAAGAGCCTCGCCTTTGGCGATATTGTTGTGGCTGGTGCCCTCCAAGATAAGAAGATGTACGCTACCTTGGTCTGCTGTGAATCTGGCTTAGTCCCTGCTGGCGCCACGTAAACAGGCTTAACCTTTGACAATTCGGTCAGCTCAATGACGTCATCGGATAAATCCCCTTGGTGTATTTTCTGCTACAGTTTTGTGTTTATTGTAGAATAAACAACTTCTCTTCGTCGTCTGTGTTGGCACCATGCGGTGCAGTGTGATTGACGTACTGTTTTACGTAGTGCATGATTGCCTGTCATTATCTCACTGCAAAACTAAAGTCTTACTGACAGGTCTTGGACAATTGGGACAATTCCAATGACGTCATCGGATATATGGATACATAACATACGGATATTCAGTAATTCTATTTCGTCTAAGGTAATTTTAAAAAATACAGGTGATTTTCTACAGAATCCAAAAGATCATGGTCATTGTTCATCGTACATAAGGCACTACACGCAGAAAAGATATGCCCCTCTTGGTTTATTCTAGTTGCAGTTATTTAATTAGTATACGGTAAACAAAGTCCGTTCGTCGTTTGTGTATTAGATGTGTGTGTGTTTGTTGTTTACGCCGCACTCAGCAATATTCCAGCTATACGGTCTGTAAATAATCGAGTCTGGACCAGACAATCCAGTGATCAACATCAAGAGCATCAATCTACGCAGTTAGGATACGATGACATGTGTCAATCAGGTCAAGGAGCCTGACCACCCGATCCTGTTAATCGCCTCT
Source organism: Haliotis rubra (assembly GCF_003918875.1). Taxonomy (NCBI): domain Eukaryota; kingdom Metazoa; phylum Mollusca; class Gastropoda; order Lepetellida; family Haliotidae; genus Haliotis; species Haliotis rubra. The sequence continues at coordinate 1,388,839 of NW_025766259.1, forward strand.
TACGACAAGCATAGTTTGCTGAAGATCAGTTCTAACCCGGATCTTCACGGGTTATTTGTGCCTTAGAACATTCGACACCAGGCGACGTTTCGTGATTAACGTACTGTATTTCATAACGCATCATTACCTATATAATCCCACTGCAACATGTGATAAACATACTTCGACTAATGATAAGACTCAATGCGGATCCGCCGACCTCTGACAGCGTCTAGACAGATATACTAGGCACATAAAGAAACTGTGCATACAAAATCTAAATTTATCAAACCTGTATAGACACATAAGGATTTAAACTCAGAGATTAGTGACATGTATCCAACATGCATGCACGTGCCACGTTCCGTGACGTCAGTGGGTTCGTCCTTGAGACGTGCAATACGTTGCTGCACGTGCATTCCGGGAAAGAGAAACAGAGCAAATGAATGCCACACAATACTGTCACTTTAGAAAGCTCAATCCCTGCCCTTGCGATCGTTCAAAAAATTAAACGGCTATTGAAACGCATAGCATGCCAAGGCTCACGTCTGCACAACGTCATGAGGCCATTGGGATGGTCCGTGGGAGAATGTCTCAACGACAAGTGGTTGCACATTTCCACTGCCACCGGAACACCATTTCTGCATTGGTGAGACGCTACCAGAACACAAATGACGTCATCGATCGGCCCCGTTCTGGATGTCCACGTGTAACAACGCCAAGACAGGACAGATGGATAAGGGTGACCCATCTTCGCCACAGGTTTCAGACTGCAGTGATGACTGCCCGAACCATCCCAGGACTTCGCCGTATCCACCCCAACACTGTTCGACAACGTTTACGTCATCACGGGATCAGACCACGACGTCCCGCCATACGGCCTATCCTGACACAACGTCATCGACAAGCTCGCCGAATGTGGTGCCGAAATCATGTCCGCAGACCCTTGTTTTGGTGGAGAAATGTTATTTTTACAGATGAGTCCAGGTTTAACATTTCCCATAGTGATGGACGTCAACGTGCCTATAGACGCGTGAGAGAACGTTATGCAGAGGCCTGTGTCTTGGAGAGGAATCGCTTTGGTGGTGGTTCCGTGATGATTTGGGGTGGAATAACAGCACACCAAAGAACTCCTTTGGTGATTGTTCAGGGCAACTTAACTGGTGTTGGCTACAGGGATCAGATTCTTCGACCTGTGGCAATTCCTTTTCTGCAACGTCATGGCCCTGGGTTAACATTCCAACAGGACAATGCCCGCCCTCAAACGGCAAGGGTTGCTATGGATTTCTTGCAACACCACAACGTTGACTTACTGCCTTTGCCTGCAAATTCACCGGATCTCTCCCCGATAGAGCATGTTTGGGACGAGATGGTTCGACGTCTACGCCGTCTTCCTCATCCGCCAGATAACGTCCTTGACCTTGCAACAGAACTTGAGAGAATCTGGCGTGACATCTCACAAGCCTTCCTTGCACGGGTGATAGGCTCTATGCGTCGTCGATGCACTGCTGTTCTCAATGCCGATGGTGGACATACCCGTTATTGAGCTTGTGACATGGTCGTTTGACCCCTGTCCCGCTTGTGGACTCGTGACGTCATTGTGATTGACTTTTCAATTGAAATTCTCCCGACTTGTTATGGTCTCATGATCCCTCCATTAACGTTTATATGTACCTTTGACATTGTTATCGTACTTATCAACTGGGATAATATTTTGACAATGCACAGTTTCTTTATGTGGCTAGTATATATTCTACCTGTAGATTGTTGATTACAGGTAGACAGACGTGGCGTTGTATTACAAGTTGCCTTCATACAGACGATCAAGATAGGCCATGTTTGACTGCCTTTGTTGTGAATCGAGTGTGATATATGCTAACAATGGAGTTAGTTACTATGAATAGTAGATTGCGCGCCTATGAGAGCATTCCTCAAATATTCATGAACGTTTTTCTTCGGTGTGGACACGCTATGACCGAGATCTCACAGGAAAACATGGAGGCCACAACAGATAAAAACATATGCCGAGTTTCCTCATGTATCCAGGATCCGCTGAACCTGGGTTCGAATCTAGATTATAATCCTTAGTCTGTAAGCACCTTACCCTCATTAGAGATTTTGACTTTGGTCTTATTTTCAACAATAAGCTGATGAAGTGACAACTGAATATTTGTTTTTATATCGGCGTTTAACCGCACGCGTCAAATATGCATAAATTCATTCATTCATTCATTCATTCATTCGACCCGTGAAGGTCCGGGTTAGAATATTGATCTCAGTAGCCCATGCTTGTCGTATAAGGGAACTAACGGGATCGGGTGGTCAGGCTTGCTGACTTGGTTGACACATGTCATCGGTTCCCAATTGCGCAGATCGATGCTCATGCTGTTAATCACTGGATTGTGTGGTCCAGACTCGATTATTTACAGACCGCCGCCATATAGCTGGAATATTGTTGAGTGTCGGGTGAAACTAAACTCACTCACTCACTCGTTTATTTATTCAACACCACCACACAATGTGTTCGTTTTCACTATTAACACAAATAGTTGACGCGCGGTTGATTATTCATATTCTTACAAACCTGTCAACAATATATTCCACATTTATTCGAAAATTACAGAGGATGAAAAGTCACGCCTTGAGTGATATTGTTGGGAATGATGCCCTTCGAGATTAGAAGAGTAGCACTGCCTTGGTCCGGAATGCTGTGGATCTGGCTTAGTGCCCGCTGGCGCAACGTAAACAGGCTTAACCTTGGACAATTCGGTCAGCCCCGCTGGCAGCTGACGTCATCGGATAAGCCGTCTTGGTATATTTGCCGCTTAGTAAAAGAAACCACAGAAGACTGGATTCTTACAAATAAGTAGATAATAAATGACAACATTGTTTATAAGTTAATCAAATTACAATTGTTCAGGATCCTAGTCCCTGGTTCAGAGAACCCATGAAGATCCGGGTTAGGATTGGTCATCAGTAAGAAACCATGCATTGTCCAGAATCACTTAGGTGTTCGACGTTCCTTCAGAATTCACTTCACCAGGTGACCTGTGAAGATCCGGGTTAGAATTGATCTTCAGTAACCCATGCTTGTCGTAAGAATCGACTAATAGGATCGGGTGGTCAGACTCGATGACTTGGTTGACACATGTCATCGCATCCCATTTTGGTAAATCGATGCTGTTGATCACTGGATTGTGTGGTCCATACTCGATTATTTACAGACCGCCATCATATAGCTGGCATATTGCTGAGTGTGCCAAACGAACTAACAAACCCATTATTTCACACAACAAATCTGGAAACGTATTGCCTAAACTCACATTTTAACCTCTGCCAGCTGTGTCTAAAACAGCTGGGTAGAACACGTTTCAGGTAAACAACCACCACCTCCTTGTGTATCGCCCGAGCGCAAACAGCTCACATTCACAATCACGGCTTTCCGCTCTAGCACAGATGACGATTAAACCAAGTCAAAGCAGCAATATATTCATGTGCATATCACTTACTTAATTGACAACAACACCTGTCGGTTTGAAATGACGAACGCTACTATCACGAACCATCATTGTTGAATCAATAGGGAGCCAACATGTGCCACTGCATGGGAGATGATTGACTCGTGTACGAGACTAGTAATTAATTGTGGCGTCATGTCGTAATGAGACAGCGGTCGCTATAATATATCGCAACCATATAGGCGGGGACCTGACAAAATTATAATTCTGTTCTGACATAATATATTAAATTTTGACTTTATTTAGAGACTGGTGATTTATTATAAAGGGAGGAAGGGCGATGAAAAAATGTTTTAAAATGAGAATGTCAGCTGAATACCGTCGGTAAACCAATCTTACACCCCACCCTTCAATAAATGACCACCGTAGTGTCGAATTTCAAATACAGCGTGAAGATCCGGAATTAATCTTGTTAGCAACCCATGCTTGTCGTAAGAGGCGACTAACGGGATCGGGTGGTCAGGCTCGCTGGCATGGTTGACACATGTCATCGTATCCCAATTGCGTAGATCGGTGCTCGTGATGTCAATCCATTGATTGTCTGGTTAAGACTCGATTATTCGCGGATTTCCGTCATGCGGTTGGACTATTCCTGATATGAGCTGAGCACCAAACAAACAAACAATGGACGAGTAACCAGTCCCTTGAGCCTTTATAGTATGACGTCACGTCACGGAGATGTGCCAGAGAGTTCACATATGTCATACTTGTAGTTTCCGTTTCGAGTACACTTCCTCTAATGGATTAACTTCACATTATTAGGATAGTCGTGTTCTCAAATTCCCATCTTTCAGGACACAATTATGTCACGTACTTCGATAGTACAGGTAATGGAATTTTGCACCCCGAGTCTTGTAGCTAGCGTCGTCTAGTGTCCTCAAAAGCAGTCACTATGCGGTGGGAGAGTAGGGTTCGATTCCCAGGGGGTATATTGTTGGGCGATCTTGCTCTTCGTCTCCTGTTATGAAACAGCTGTGCACAATAGTGTGATATAAAAACGTGATACCAAACTTCTTCAAATATTTCATGGTATCCTCCGGGGATATCGGTAGGCTTGTGCTTACCGGGGTTTGGTTGGAGAATGTGTGAATCATACCCAGTTGCCTTTCTCTTTGTTTTTTTGCGATTTTTCAGGAATAGTGAGTAAAGTTTTACGCCGCTTTTAGCAATATTCCAGCAATATCACAGCGGGGGACACCAGATATGGGCTTCACACATCGCACCCATATGGGGAAACGAACCCGGGTCTTCGGCGTGACGAGCGAACGCTTTAACCACTAGGCTACCTAACCTAGGGTTACCGTGTGGAGCAAAACGTGATTGGATGCTTGGTGCAACAGGTTTATAACACACTCAGTTACGAGGATAGGGTTATGTGGCCCGTACTCACGTTGTCAACTCCTGTAAGCTTCATATCATCACTTCTTGTATCCCCCGCCGTGATATTGCTGGAATATTGCTAAAAGCGGCGTAAAACTAAACTCAGTCAGTCAGTCATATCATCACAAGCGTTTCTGATCCCTTCGTAATGGTAATGTAGCTGAGGGAAAATCTGAAAAATGCAGTGTTGACGATAATGGTTAAGCCTTAACGTTTTCAGTTTCTCCAACTATTCAGTATACAATTGAGTTTTCGGTGTTTTATTCAAACATGGACTCGTCAACCTGTGAAATGTTTACTAGACAAACGAAATGTCCACGCAGAAGGATCATGCATCGGCCTGACATTGTGACCTTTGTCACTTAACGGATGTACTAGCAGGAAAAGCTGTGAAGGTCATTTATAAACGTGTTTTCTAATTATATGAATTAATAACATCCGGACTACCAAGGGTTCAAGTGTTATATACTGGAACTGGGAACTGCAGTGCCGTGAGATATTTTCTGGTATATCGGTGTCTATGAAGTAGCATTTAGATACACAGGTAGTGAGGAAAGAATGTAAATAACACAGGTAGTGAGGAAAGAATGTAAATAACACAGGTAGTGATAAAAGGAAGTAAATAACACAAGTAGTGATAAAAGGAAGTAAATAACACAGGTAGTAATAAAAGGAAGTAAATAACACAGGTAGTGAGGAAAGAATGTAAATAACACAGGTAGTGATAAAAGGAAGTAAATAACACAGGTAGTGATAAAAGGAAGTAAATAACACAGGTAGTGATAAAAGGAAGTAAATAACACTGGTACCAAATAAAGGAAACACATTTAAGTCATTGTTACTTCTTGTCAAGATTTGAATGGTTTATATTTTATGTATCAAAATGGAAACAATTCAAAACTGAAACACCGTGAGGTATATAACGGTATTAATTATGAAACATTAACTTTGAAAATGCTTCACGAATTATACTGTGTTTTGAATTAACATGTTCATACTTATTTAAAAATATTTGACACGAGTATGTGGGTCAAGTCTCGTGGTGAACATTTATGTACACATAACCCGCCGCTTGACTGGGTTCGTTTATTGACCTTTCAATTAATGATTAATGGTGTGCACTTTTCGGATACAGGTAGAGATAGGAAGTCTCCTTAAATATATTTAATTGATTGTTCGTAATGGATAAATGTACAACATGTATAGTTACGTTGTGATTTGTGTGAACGTCATACACTTGGTGAATTCAATTACACGGGGTTTTTTATGAATAAATCATTTTAATTTTAAAAAGTAAATATTTAAAACTTATTTCAAATGGGTAATGTATTTGAATAATCAGTAAAAAAATAGTTATAAAAACAAACCAACTGCCAATGAACAATGCATACTTCCTCACAAAACACGTGTTGCTTAGCGTGGTATAGTAGGTGCATTAAGTACGTTTAAAGTGTCAAGTATTTCAAATTCCACCCAGTGCTTTCTATAACTGATGAGCTTATATATGTTGTATATATAAGATACAAGCAAAGTTACATTTATTAGAATCTGAAGGAAATAGCGCAGCATTTTCCTTGTTCAATTTAAGGGGTACTTTGTTTGCGAACCGAGTCGGAACCCCTGCTATTGACATCCTGGTCATTGAAAGTGGAAACAGGTGCATATTGCATCAGCATTCAGGGAGCAGTCATTGTATGAGTTTGTCCTGTACGGCTGTTTCCGATTGCATCAGCCTGGTGGCAGCAGACTGGGACGAAGAGCACACATCTAATTAAGTTTAAATAATGAAAAACAAACTGTTAAATATTGAATGGGTTTTCATTCAGTGTACAGAACAAAATCTCTCTCTCTCTCTCTCTCTCTCTCTCTCTCTCTCTCTCTCTCTCTCTCTATATCTCTCTCTCTCTCTCTCTCTCTCTCTCTCTCTCTCTCTCTCTCTCTCTCTCTCTCTCTCTCTCATAGTCCAGCAATCTCTCTCTCTCATAGTCCAGCAATATCAAGGTGGGGGACACCAGAAATGGGCTTCACACATTGTACCCATCTGGGAAATCGAACCCTGGCCTTCAGCATGACAAGCGAACGCTTTTACCAGGCTTCCTCACCGCCCCATGTTATTGGTAAAGGATCTTCGGTCCAGTGAAGTGGCCCATATAACCGTACATGTTTATCACTAGAGTGAGTGAGTTTATTTATACGCCGCTTTTAGCAATATCACTGCGGGGGACACCAGAAATGGGTTTCACGCGTTGTACACATGTAAGGACTCGAACCCGGGTCTTCGGCGTGACAAGCGAACGCTTTAACCACTAGGCTACCCCTCCGTCCCGTTTATCACAAGAACAAGCTAATGTGGATATGGGAATAGTGGGTGACTTCAATGATCAATGTTCAATGATCATTATGCTAACCACGTGGATGTGGCCCAGGGTTCCACATTTGCAGCCCTCGGCGTGGAGCTGGAATATGTGTCACTGGCAATACGATACATCATATTTTTAAACATGTACTGTTAGATGGTGTAACACGTGGTGCATAAACCACAACCAATGGAATCTACGCTGTATAACATGTTACGCATAACATTGATAATATATAACCCACGACACAGTATATATTGTTTTATATTGAATGGCAGCATGTAACACATTCTGTGTCACAGTATGGTGACACATTAAGGGCAAATCATGTGTTACCTTGATTGTTTGTAAGGAAATAAGTCTCACTGACGTAATTCACTAGTCAGTCATATACACATGCAAGGAGACATCTAGTCACAAGGGGGCGGTGGGGTAGCCTAGTGGTTAAAGCGTTGGCTCGTCACGCCGAAGACCCGGGTTCGAATCCCCACATTGGTACAATGTTCGAAGCCCATTTCTGGTGTTCCCCGCCGTGATGTTGCTGGAATATTGCTAAAAGCGGCGTAAAACCAAACTCAGTCAGTCAGTCTAGTCACAAGACTTGTTTGCCAATCCAATCCGCGTATAAGTTATGGAACTAAATACATGCATGTTTAAATTGTATCCATGGCAAAGTATTAAGACTGCCACGATTTCGATAGAAAATAAAAAAATCATAATTCAATTTAAAACATGTAATGGATCAAAATAGTTTTTAGATGTTATAGGTACAACAAGGACTGGTCGGCTCGGAGGTTACAGTCCGCGAGGCCTAAAATTCACACCTAATAAATCCCACAAGTAATAATCCACCGTAATCCCATAAAACCAGTGAGTCATGAAGTCCCACATAGCCTAATGAACTGTACCTACGTAACTGAATAATTTTAGGCCTCGTGGGACGACACCGGCTCGGAATCAGTATGATGTGTCTGACTAGTTTATTCATGCTTAAGTGCGGAATGATATCTCAGTGATCGAGCTAGCATTATAAAACCAGCTTAAGTCTGGGCTTGTACACACCCGTACACACGCGTCGTCATATGAGCGAAGTATTCTTAAATACAACGTTAAACCCCATTTCACCTCACCTACTAAAACTCAGAATAAGAATAAACCAAATAAAATATTCTTTAAAATTCAATCCAGTAAGTCAAAGTCAAAGATATTTATTATGCATGAAGGCCACCGGCCCATATACAAATGTAACAAAATATATTCATGATGTAAACAATTAAGAGTTTAATAAGTCTGTATATATGAATTTACATAAATTTAATAATGCTTCATTTGAAGCTGAAGTTAACAGGCTTTTGAATATAAAATATATTTTGAATTCGGTTGTAAACATGTGGAAAATAACGTAATCTTTCTTCAGAATAATATTTGCATACTAAAAGATAATGGAATTCATCCTCTATATGCATCCTTTTCAGAAGAATTAAATTGTCCTATTTTCGTCCATGTCGAAATAAATCAACAACAGTGATTTAGATGTCCAAAAGAAACGTTGAAATAAAATTCTGCTTTGAGACAAAGATAAACCATTTCAAGTCACCATTTTTCAACTGTTAAAACAAGAAACAACTGTTGTAGAGTGTGTAAAATTGGAAAATAATCATTCCTATGATTACAGTCTATTAAAACATTTTCTGCTGATTTTCATCAGTGAAAACAAGAAAACGTGTCTTTGGTATTGTGAAAAAGTGTTTAGGAACATCTAAAATTAGCTTTGTTAACATATTTGCTTGCAAAGTAACATTTTTCCATTTTCTGTGTACACATAGCAATATCAATCGCCAAAACGCAGCAATATTCAAGCAGTATTTGCATCCATTTCACGTGTGGAATGATTCTATAGGGTATGAAGAGAGACTAGAATGCATGATATGATACACAAGTACGAGAAATATGCCACGATTAACAGCTGAAGAGAGAGAAAGAGCCATTGGGATGGCGCAGATGGGGTCGACATACAATGCTGCTGCCAACGCCCTCGGATGCCACCGTATCACGGCTCTAAGACTTATTCAGGGCTTCAGTCAGACTGGGTCACCGTAGACGGACCAAGAAGTGGACGTCCACGCATCACAACGCCAGCTGAAGATAGGTACATCCGTCACTAAGGCAGGAGGGATATCGTTTCTTTTGGCGTTAAGTGTACATCTTTAAAACATCTAAGAAATCAACTTTATTGCCTACACTTTGTGCTAACCATACAAAGCCAATTCCATGTGAAAAAGTATATTACGAATATGAGAAGCATAATTATTTTTCCCAATGTTATCTAAATATACTGACATGTCATATGGGATTTTTTGGGTATTCTACCAGAGTGCATTTCTGTAAGTTTTAACCAATATTTAATAACTCGACATAAGGCATTTATATACATTTGATATCGTACACATTCACCATATACTATAACATTAGGCGTTTGTAATCCTACATTTAGAAATCTCTTATATGCAAGCAAATGAGCCTTTTCAATATTCTCATAGCGGCTAACCCCCCATACTTCCGCACCACAAGTAAAATAGGTTGAATTTGTGAATCAAATATTCTAAAGAATACCTTAGGATCAATCACATCAATCTTTCTTAAGTCATATAATATTTGTAATAATGCTCTTTTTCCCCTCAGTCCTAGATCGTCTGTACATTTATTCATTTTAACCGTGGCTGTAAGTATAATACCAAGATATCTATATTAATTCACAACATCAATAACAGAGGCTTTATAATACCAAAGTCTTGAGCTGATAATCGCCCACCCCTTCTAAAAACAACAATATTGGTTTTATCGAGGTTGTCTTCAAGTCCCCATTTGTCAGAATATGATTCTAAAATATTCAATTGTTTTTGTAGTCCTGAAGCAACGTCAGATATGAGAACGACATCATCTGCAAAAAGTAATAGCAATATCTCTAAAAAGTCATGAAACAGCTGTACACCAAATGTACCACTTTCTACAATATCAGTACACAGAGCACCAATAAAAAAGGAAAAAAGAAGTGGACTTTAAATACACCCTTGTCTTAGACCGACTGGGCAATCAAAATAATCTGTGTGAACATTATCGTTGCATCTTACACATGCTTAGCGGATACATATATCCTTTTTATTGCATCTAGCATTTTGCCATTTAATCCAGAGTTTTGAAGACAATACCAAAGAATATATCGTGATACAGAATCGAAAGCTTTCCTAAAATCTACGAAGGCGACATATAATATCTTCTTTTTACTTGATAAGCATTTCTGAATTATTGCATTTAAGGTGAATACGTGATCATTTGTAGAATACTCTTTTCTAAAACCGGCTATAAGTTCAGGTATTTTATCTCTTATCGTAGCCCAAGTTGTGAGTCTGGTATGAAGAATCCGTGTATATATGTTGCTTAGTACACTTAAAAGGGAAATCCCTCTGCAATTATCGGGATTACCTCGTTCACCATTTTAATGTATAGGAATTATAATTGCTTTAGTCCAGTTTTCAGGGAAAACACCTTTTTGAAACAATATATTAAAAAGTTTTCTGAGAAATGGTAAAATAATATGTGTAGAACATATAAGCATTTCTACAATTATACAGTCATTACCTGGAGATTTACCTCTTATTAAATGATCTAAGGCTAATATAATTTCAGAATCAGTGAAATTGCATTCAAGAATAGTTGCATCAATACCATCAACCCAATCCTTAACATCTTGACATTCCAGAGATACTGTATCACTGGGCACAGTTCTATTAAAACCGTGTTAAAATGATCAAGCCATATGATTTATTGATTTGAGGTTGTGTCTTATTTCCTCCAGAGATGGATCGGAGCTCTTTCCAAAATGATTTTGGGTCCGATAAAATTGCATTTAATCTGTTTCTCCTTTTAAAATTAAACATGGCCTTGGACTTTCTACATATATTTTTATAATCATTACTTAGTTTGCAATACATGCTTCTTGTTTCGTTTGATTTATGTTTTCTGAATCTTGTCAAAGAGCGTCTTGCTTCTCTTTTAGCAGATTTACAGTGATGATTATAGAATGAATTAATGAAGTTACTTTTGTTTCCAAGAGTTTTTTTCATACAATCAGCAGCTCCAAGAATGACAGATACAAATTCATCGACTGTATGATTAACATCGTTCTCTATATGATCTTCGAGTTCCTCATTCCTCCACAGACAACTTAGAGCTTGTAAATATACACGAGCCTTGTTATCGTCCCACCTACATCTACATACATCAGCCTTGTTATCGCCCCACCTATATCTACATATCAGCCTTGTTATCGTCCACCTATATCTTGTTATCGTCCCACCTATATCTACATACATCAGCCTTGTTATCGTCCCACCTTCATACATCAGCCTTGTTATCGTCCCACCTATATCTACATACATCAGCCTTGTTATCGTCCCACCTATATCTACATACATCAGCCTTGTTATCGTCCCACCTATATCATACATACATCAGCCTTGTTACAGCTTATATTGTCCCTTGTTATCGTCCCACCTATATCTACATACATCAGCCTTGTTATCGTCCCACCTATATCTACATACATCAGCCTTGTTATCGTCCCACCTATATCTACATACATCAGCCTTGTTATCGTCCCACCTATATCTACATACATCAGCCTTGTTATCGTCCCACCTATATCTACATACATCAGCCTTGTTATCGTCCCACCTATATCTACATACATCAGCCTTGTTATCGTCCCACCTATATCTACATACATCAGCCTTGTTATCGTCCCACCTATATCTACATACATCAGCCTTGTTATCGTCCCACCTATATCTACATACATCAGCCTTGTTATCGTCCCACCTATATCTACATACATCAGCCTTGTTATCGTCCCACCTATATCTACATACATCAGCCTTGTTATCGTCCCACCTATATCTACATACATCAGCCTTGTTATCGTCCCCCACCTATATCGTCCCACCTATATCTACATACATCAGCCTTGTTATCGTCCCACCACCTATATCTACATACATCAGCCTTGTTATCGTCCCATCAGCCTTGTTATCGTCCCACCTATATCTACATACATCAGCCTTGTTATCGTCCCACCTATATCTACATACATCAGCCTTGTTATCGTCCCACCTATATCTACATACATCAGCCTTGTTATCGTCCCACCTATATCTACATACATCAGCCTTGTTATCGTCCCACCTATATCTACATACATCAGCCTTGTTATCGTCCCACCACCTTGTTACATCGTCCCACCTATATCTACATACATCAGCCTTGTTATCGTCCCACCTATATCTACATACATCAGCCAGTCCCACCTATATCTACATACATCAGCCTTGTTATCGTCCCACCTATATCTACATACATCTTGTTAGCCTTGTTATCGTCCCACCTATATCTACATACATCAGCCTTGTTATCGTCCCACCTATATCTACATACATCAGCCTTGTTATCGTCCCACCTATATCTACATACATCAGCCTTGTTATCGTCCCACCTATATCTACATACATCAGCCTTGTTATCGTCCCACCTATATCTACATACATCAGCCTTGTTATCGTCCCACCTATATCTACATACATCAGCCTTGTTATCGTCCCACCTATATCTACATACATCAGCCTTGTTATCGTCCCACCTATATCTACATACATCAGCCTTGTTATCGTCCCACCTATATCTACATACATCAGCCTTGTTATCGTCCCACCTATATCTACATACATCAGCCTTGTTATCGTCCCACCTATATCTACTCTCATCTTGTGATTGTTCATGTTTACAGTTAGCAGCATTGTCTGTCACTTCAGTAGTACACTTTAAATGTAAACTCACTGGCATATGCTTCGACTCTACACGAGTATCAGTATGCATGTATTTACAGATTGATGTACATCAACATAATTAATGAAATAATCAATTACACTGCATCCTTGGTTTGAAATATAAGTGAAATTGCCATCCAAATCTCCATTTCTCCTTCCATTGAACAAGTACAGATTGCGAGCAAACAGGTCTAAAAGCTTACGACCAAACATGTTCATAACATTATCGCATGAGTGTCTCTGTCCAAGTAGCACAGGGTCTTCATCCGGGAAGGCACTTCTGTCAAGTCGTTCAGTGTCAAATGTCTCTGGTGGGCTGTTACCAATAGCAACTCTGGCGTTCAAGTCCTCACAGATAAGAACTTCTGAGTTCGAGTCACGATGTTGAGTGAGCCATTCATCTAGCTTGTCGATGGGGTTAGATTTATCGACTGCAACATAAAAAGTCGAGCTGGCAGGAGGGGCATACATTCCTAGTATGATGATTTCTTTATGTTTAATGACAATGTTTTTCTCTATATTGAGACATACAACATTGTTTATGTCAGTGAAAACTTGTTTGCAGTGAGACGCCATCGTGCGTTTAACCAACATTACAACCCCACCTGATAATCTACCATACTTAGCTAACCTATGTGCTTTACAGATATACATAACTTAGCGATCATCTACCATACTTAGCTAGCCTATGTGCTATACAGATATACATAACATAGGATGAGAGCTAAGGTATGATCATCTACCATACTTAGCTAGCCTATGTGCTTTACAGATATACATAACATAGGATGAGAGCTTAGCTAGCCAGGTATGATCATCATAACAGGTTGAGAGCTTAGATCATCTACCATACTTAGCTAGCCTATGTGCTTTACAGATATACATAACATAGGTTGAGAGCTCAGGTATGATCATCTACCATACTTAGCTAGCCTATGTGCTTTACAGATATACATAACATAGGTTGAGAGCTCAGGTATGATCATCTACCATACTTAGCTAACCTATGTGCTTTACAGATATACATAACATAGGTTGAGAGCTCAGGTATGATCATCTACCATACTTTGCTAACCTATGTGCTTTACAAATATACATAACACAGGTTGAGAGCTCAGGTATGGATATGACACTGTCTAGAAACGTTTCGACTAGACAAATGATATCATAGCTTTGTATATACTCAACGAAATCACTATCGTTAAGTTTTGTGAAGAAACCGTCCATATTCCAAGTTAAAATATTTAGATCGCAAAAAGAACTGGAATATTCTGATAGTTGCGATCGTGTAGAGTTGTGGGCCTGGCCAAGTCCCTAGCTGTCGTCCATGGAGGAGCCGAGGTCCGGAGACGGGGGAGATGTCAAGCTGTTGGCTGGGGCTGCGGCTGAGGCTGAGACTGGGACGGGAGTAGAGGCTTGAGTAGACTAACGCTTAGTCTCTGAATATATATACTTTTGTAACATAGTAACAAACAAGCCCATTTAAATTTAAAAGGAGCCCCAAGGAGACCAGAGATTCAGAACCTGAGGAAATCTAGACTTGCTTTATTTAGGGCTTTAGCACTGCAGATGGGGCTAGGCAGTAGGGAAAATAATGTGGTTCAGGGACTGTGAGACAGACTAAGGCTTGAGAACCGGGATGCATGCTTGTCCCATAGGCGGACTGCCGGCCGGGACCCCTGCTCCTCCCTGGTATGGATGCAGCAGTCCTAGCATGGGTTAATCTGCGTGGGATATCAGCTCTGTGGGCTTGCTCCGGGTTAGCTGGTGCGGTCACAAGCTTACCATTTTTGTAATATGCTATAAGCCCTCTACTCTTACGGTCTGCTATAGTCTCTCTTTCTCTCTTGGTAAGATCATTAGCCACACCGATATTTACCTTTCTCAGATCATCACGATGCTTCAGTACAGCTATTTTATCCTCTGTCGTCGAGAATTTTGCAATCATCGGACGGGGTTTATCATGGCCTTCTTGTCTACGAGCTACACCATGCGCTCGTATAATGTCTGACCTTTGCCAAACCTTAACCGCCACATTGCTATTGAGAACAGAGATCACTTTGTTTTACAAGCATCGTAGTTTTCATCCCGCTGTTCGTCTATTCCATACAAAATAATGTTATCTCTTCGGCTAAAAGACTCACGTTTATCAAGTTCGGATTCGTGTCTTTAGACTACAGATTCAAGATTTTCAAACTTATGATTCATAGCGTGTATATCAGTGTAGATTGACACTTGTTCATTTGCCACTCTATCTACGTCTACCCGTAATTCCGACAGTGAATTAATGATGAACATTTTTCTGCTACTTCGCTTATTTGAGATTTTATGGCATTCATTTCCGTACACATCGATTGTCGAAACTCGCGAATTTCATTCAATATATCGGTTTTGATCTCAGCTTTAACAGCATTAAGGTCTTTCATGGTCAATTGTGGACCTGGATTTGTCTCTACATCGTGTGAAAGGATCAGTTGTAGTTAAACAACGTTAGCTGGAATCATGTGATTGTTTGATCCTGTCTATGATACGCATGGCTGATCAAGGGACCTGGCATAGTCACGTCACCAATGTACACAATGGTTTCAAAATCCAGGTATTCATAACATTTATCACGGAGAGCGTGACCTTGAGTAATCACAGACAATGACACTAGACGGAAGAGAGTAAACCACACTACACAGACAGACCGCCTGAGGGGCAGATCTGATGTAGTGGTGTGAGGCGAGTACTCACGGTCCGTGCCAACATGGCTCACCTATCGCGATCGATCCTCGCTCTGTATAAGGCCAAATCCACCATTTTATCCTCTCAGAACAATCCAGGAGTGCTAATGCTCTTCATGTACCAATATTAGGGAAAGAGTTCCTTCCGTTCCCCCAACTCTAAACCTAACTCTAAACCTAACCTAACCCTAACCCTTGTTTAAAGTGAAATTCATCGGTACGTTTTCACTGCAAACAGACTATAGTCTGTAGCTGTTGTCTGTTGTTGTCACAGATTGCCTCCAGCGTGCATGTCATCATATGAGCGGAATATTCTCAAGTAAGACGTTAAACTCAATTTCACCTCACCTCAGACCCGTAAAGATCTGGGATAGAATAGATCTTCAGCAACCCATGCTTGCCACAAAAGGCGACTATGCGTGTCGTAAGAGGCGACTAACGGGATCGGGTGGTCAGGCTCGCTGACTTGGTTGACACATGTCATCGGTTCCCAATTGCGCAGATCGATGCTCATGCTATTGATCACTGGATTGTCTGGTCCAGACTCGATTATTTACAGACCGACCCATATAGTTTGAATATTGCTGAGTGTGGCGTAAAACTAAACTCACTCACTCACTCACCTCACCTTACCTGAAACTTTGTGGCATGTACACATAACACTAGTTGTACAACAAATGCTATGTATACTTATAACACTAATAACATAAGTGTTACGTATTTGAATAACATGTGTGATATAGACATGCAACACTGGTGGTGCAACAAATACTAGGTATACACGGAGAACACTAAATTTATGACATATGTCACATCACGTGGTATCACATATGTAAACACATACAACTCCAATGGTATAACATATGTTACGTAGACAGATAACACAATGATTTGTCAATCTTGTTATGTAAACAAATCATACAATGATAGCATGACATAATATGTATGTGGTTTAATATGTAAGGTGAGTTGAAATGGGGTTTAACGTCGTACTTGAGAATATTTCGCTCATATGACGACGTGCATACGTGTGCATGTGTGGCTGCTTGTACGCGGACGCTCTAACCACTACACCACAGAGGAGGTCTTTAAGTGTAGGATAAAAGACGACTCCGAGGTTTTGGTTGAGAATGTAAAACCTCAGGGGAAGGAAATCCCTGACACTGAGGTATTACAATGATCATTGTAAAACATCCTGCAATCGTAAAACCTCTACCGAGGTTATTCCATAATGCGAAGCAACTGCAAGAACAATAGACAACATTGGCCATAGGTTTATAATATGTAAACACACACAACACCAATGACATATTATATGTCAGCACTTTATTGCGATAACACACGGTATGTGAAACATTATCCACTGAACGTGACTCTCTGCACTCGTCCCACTCGCTCGTGTCCAGTACGTGACCACGCGACATGAACAGTGATACTGGACACTATCTAACGCTGATATCCAGTCACCAGGCGTATGGTGGTTGTGATTATATTGTGACACCAGACATATGAGATAGCAGGACAGCGGGGCGTAAGTTGTGACACACATAGGTTGTGTCTGTAGGTTCCCGACAAAGAGCATCCATCAAACCTTGATATCGATATCTGGGACTCCAAGATTCACCAGGGGCGGTGGGGTAGCCTTGTGGTTAAAGCGTTCGCTCGTCACGCCGAAGAAACGGGTTCGATTCCCAACATGGGTACAATGTGTGAAACCAATTTCTGGTGTTCCCAGCCGTGATATTGCGTGAACATTGCTAAAAGCTGCGTTAAACTAACCTCACTCACTCACGCAAGATTCCCCACGGTTAAGACTCTTGGTCCTTCGGTACCATACCCGTGCTTCTGGCATTCACAATTGTAAACACCCGTGAAGATCCGGGTTAGAACTGGTCTTCAGCAACCCATGCATTCTTGTCGTGAGAGGCGACTAACGGGGTCGGGTGGTCAGGCTCGCTGACTTGGTTGGCACATGTCATCGTATCCCGATTGAGGAGATTGATGCTCATGCTGTTGATCACTGGATTGTCTGGTCCAGACTCGATTATTGAAAGACCACCGCCAGAGAGCTGGAATGTTCAAAAATTAATGAGTGCGCCGTTTAACAACAAACACACAACACTACTTCATAGCCCCCGAACTGCAATATTTCCCTTTCCGCCCAGCCCTCTCTGCAATGCTGAAGCCCTGAATGAAGCAAGTCTAGATTTTATCGGGTTCACGTTCTGAATCACTCATCTCACTGGGGCTCCTTTTTAACTTAAAAGGAATTATTTGTTCTATCAAAATTAAATATAGTCAGAGACTAAGCTCTAGTCTAGCAAGCATGCCTTCGCCAACTTGTACATACATTTACACACGTGCGGCTGATTGGGTTAGATTGCTAACTTTGTGCGAAGGCCCTTAGAGTGAGCCTCACTCTGAGAGTGAGTTCTAACCCGGGAGGGACTCATATCCCCCAAAGTACAAGCTATGCACCATTCGTGACCAACTCGTGTTATTTCGGGACAAGCTTGGAGGTTACGGAAATGGGCGAGTGGTGACGAATGGCTATGCACTTTACTGAGAAAGTGTAAAATAAAAGTGTAAAATCCCAATTATAACATATTTTACTTAAACACAAATACCTTGTCGGTTATATTAAACAGCTAAAATGATATATCTGAATACCACTGATGAGATTTATTAGCATAATACGATTTAGTTACTCAATGGCTCATATCAACACTCAATATTGTTGTACATATTTCTATGCTACTATCAGGTATTCTGTCATTTTCCCCACACCAATATCTCCAGCTAATTTCGAGCTGTAACAAATGATAGGTTTTGTACAGGTTGAATCCTTATAACCATGTCGTGAAATGACAGATCACACACACACAAAGAAAAAAAATCGTTTTTCAGACTATTGCATCATCGTCTACTCTATCAGCCCATTCATAATGAATAAAGTAGGCGTGTTCCCTCAACAACCGCCAAAATAACCGCTCCCTAATTGTAACAAGGGAGGCTACTCTGTGAGTTTGTTGTGATAGTACTTCAAGGCGGGAATGCTGGTGCCTATGTGGTCGGGCGTAAAACAGTAAGAGCTAATCAGTGGTTGACCTACGTGACTTGACACACCATTACAGATCAGCTGTTACTCAAACAGAAAGCGTACCAGTCAACCGCCCTGGGAAGTTGTAGGGCTTGGACAGGAGACCAGTCAACGGCACCTTCTTGGTTACAACAGCAAACCACGTGGCGTAGTACATGAAAGGCACTGGGTAAATAATACAAGCGCAGTCGTAATTCAAGCATACGGAATATTAGACGTGCGGCCTAATCAAGCAGCACCCAAAGGAAACCTGGACTTATACTCATAATATTTGCTCCAGATTCACATAAAATAACTTCAAGATGGGTTCGGGAAGAGGCGATCCACCGGCGGAGAAAGTGGAACTTAAAAAAACTATCACCCTGTTCCAAGGGGTTGCAATTATCGTGGGTATTATTATCGGCTCCGGGATTTTTGTGTCACCTGTTGGAATCTTGATGCACACAAAATCAGTGGGGATGTCCATGGTAATGTGGTCCATTTGCGGCGTTTACAACACCCTCTGCGCCGTGTGTTATGCGGAGCTTGGGGCAGCGATGCCACAATCTGGCGGAGAATATGTTTACATCAAAAGAGCATTTGGGGATTACCCAGCATTTGTGTGTCTGTGGATTAACTTTATGTTGATATGCCCAGTCGGTATCGCTGCACTGAGTCTGATATGCAGTCTGTATATTCTACAACCGATATTCCCTGATTGCGATGTACCAGAGCTTCCTAAGAGACTGTTTGCTGTGTGTATTGTATGTAAGTATATAGATCAATACGTTGACGACTTGAGGCAATGTGATAACATTAACATCATCACGTATTCTCTAAATGTGAACACAAATCAAGAAAAGTGTGACCGAATAGTGTTAATTTATTAGAACTATATTGAAGGGTTAGGGTTAGCTTTAGGCTTTTTATAAAAACCATAGACCTACATTCTTAGTCATAGAATGATTTTAAAAATACGGAAGTTGCTGGCGGAAATCTTTCCAGAGTGAGTTTAATTTTAGTCCGGAATGATTGGACAGGTCCTTATTATAACCTGAGCTTCTCCTGGGCTTCTTGTGAATTTTATCATTATTTTTATTATATAAGATAACTTAATCTCCAGGTCTCTGTGTCAGTGCACTTGTGACTCCACTAGCTCTGATTTAGCCTACTTTCCAGTAGATTTTATGATTATTGTATGGGTCGACTCTTATTAAATGAGTTCATTACGCGAACCATAAGTTCATAATGGGGAACATTTCAGACAAAAGGTGAGAATTATTCCACATTTAGTCTATTGTATGCCATATTAATGTGGATCATGATAATCTATTGTTGGTTTACATGGTCAATTGTTCAGCTGAAAATATTAAATGTTAAAATGAAAATTGCTGCATATGATATGTTACCTTGTCTCTTGTAAGGAAAATAACAGTCATACTGACCTAACTCAATACATGTAGTTGGTCCTGTATATCCTATATATATATCCTACATATCCATGGCAAAGAGACATCTAGTCGCAAAATTTGTTTAACAATCCAGTCCGTGTACAAGTTACGGAACCAAATATGTTTAAACTGTATCCATGTCAAAGTATTATTGTAAGACTACCATGATTATGATAGAAAATTGAAAAAACCCATAATTCAATTCAAAACTTACAATAGATCAACTAAATTCATTTAGTGTAGGCTTGCAAAGGTAACCTTTATCATTTGTGTATCACTTTTATCAATACAGAATAAAAAACTATATTTTGTATTGAGATAGTAACTTTTGAATCAGCAAGTCAACATTAAAGTTTTCAGTCAATAACACCCCTACTGTTTACAGAGCAGAGTGTTTTGGGTCTAGTGTGATAGCTCTGATAATATTCTTTCCCGTATTCACTACCAGTACAGTGGTACTTTGATTGTTGTGATACTCTGACCGTTCAATGCACGGCTGGGTTACCTGTTGATCTGAGAATGCTGAATTGAATCGGGAACCATACTAGCAGCCTTGAAAACAGAGTATCAACAGCATGATCAGGGATATACCTTGAGTCCTGTATTTGAGGGCCCTTTGGGCTCTTACTCTTAATTTTCAGGGGTCCTGGACAACAAAATGGGGGTCCCAGACACTTAAATATTATTACTAACACTGTTATTGTATTGTGTCTCATGATCAGCACTTTAATTGTTACAGTAATGAAGTTGCAAATGATACCATAACTCAGCTAGTAGCAAACTCAGTGATAACTTATTGTTACTTGATTGGAATTTTTACAAAAGTATTTGGACTTTTTCTGCGTCCGTGTGGATGCGCTAATAAATTTAGTTGTGTCCAGTGTCAATTTTTATGTGTATAGGATGCAGAATTTCGCGACCCGTAAATCCGTGATGATTCAGAATAACATGTCAGCTTTGGCTGAGTGGGTTAAGCGGCTGACTCTGTGTGCTGGCGATTAGGTGCCTGACTCTGGGGCTGTGGGTTCGAATCCCAGCTGTGGGTTCGAATTTCAGATGGGACTCGAACAAACAAAAGTACTAGAATCTGTACTTTATGAAGAAAGTGTAATCCCAAATATAACATATCTTACATTTGACCACTTTCTAAATGGCATTGTGTATTCATGATTCAGTATGTATTTGTCCATTCTACCAGCATGTATAATGTTTAAATAAAATTTGGCACTGAATAATAACAGGCACTGAAAGCATGTAGCATGTCAACTTTGTAAGCTAATATGTTGTTTTCAACCCTAAACATGCTAAAGCAAACCTTAGAAAGATTCATTATACACTGCATGTCACTTTTATTATAATTGTAACAACTGCATAGATCGATGCTCATGATGTTACTCACTGGCTTGTCTGGCCCAGACTCGATTATTTTCAAACCACTGCATATAGCTGGATGCATATTTTTTATTTCAGAATAAATTAATTAATTGAACTTTATAAGAAGCACGGTTGCTGTTTTCCATCAGTATGTCCATGCTAATGACACATGCATCCCAAGTGCATGTGATTTCTATTCCTATGTAATACTTGTTTATCGTGTATCTCCAGGATACTCCTTCCTTTGAAAAAATTGCTGATAAGGGTGATCAAGGTGAAGGTCATCAACATATATTGTGAACCTTCAGAAAACATTCACTTTATTGATACATGTCAGAATGAAACCATCACTATGTTCAAAAGAATCTGTCATAATTTTAATGCATGTCAACCAAAAAGTTCAGTTTCTCATGATTGCCCATCTTTTTCTTAAGACATATATTTTTGTAATGCCCAATGATCTTAAACTTCACTTCCTGATATGTTTTGTCATCGTCCAAATAACTGATTAATTGAACATCCTTTTCAGCTTCTACACGATCTGTATTTAACAATAATATCATGAGCTAGGATGAAAGAAGAACTTATGAAATATATGGTGTTCATCTGTAAACAGTTCTCACTCGTGAAGATCTGGTTTAGAATTGATCTTCAGTAACCCATGCCTGTTGTAAGAGGCGATTAACGAGATCGGGGTGGTCAGGCTCGCTGACCTGGTTGACACATGTCATCATATCCAAATTGCGTAGATTGATGTTCAGGCCGTTGATCACTGGATTGTCTGATCCAGACTCAATTATTTACAGACCGCTGCCATATAGCTGGAATATTACTGAGTGTGGCGTGAAACTAAACTCACTTACTCTAAAAAGGAAAGGTGAGCTTCTGTACCTTCATTTTCTTTAGACAGAAAAATCCTGACGAGAGAGTAACATACTTGTAATATGTTGTGATTTATTGTTACATTGTCCCTGAGAGTGAAGGTCTTCTATGTTATAAAACAGCAGTACAGTTTGTTATATGTTGTCAGAGATGACAAATAGAGCTGTAAACGTGCCATACTGTACTTAGGAGAGGCCGGCATTTTACAACATATGATGAATTTTTTCGGGATTCAGTTTTCAGTTGTTGGCACTTAAACGTAGAACTAAAGAACTTTAAAACAAGTTGTTATCTTCTGTAATGTGTTTCTTGGAAAGACAAGTTTCTGCTTGTCGTAATAGGGTTACATTCTTTGCCATTAGCATCACAGTACATGTGTTTGCCTGAGTGTCAAGGTCTTGTATGTCATGTTGCTCAATATTAGCTTTGCCGCCTTCTGCTTTTCAACTGGCTGTTTCTCGGTGATGTGAAAAATTCTTTCTCTGGAACTGCACTTGAATGCACTCCTACAGTGAAATAATTGTATAGCTGAACATAGATGATATTGATAAGGCAGAAAGGATGAACATTACATACAGTGTTTCAAAACTTTCCTATGCAGCTACATATCATTTAGTACACATGCACTGAATACCTGTGATGGTTTAGGATAGAATTAGTCTTCAGCAGCCCATGCTTGTTGTTAGAGTGAGTGAGTGAGTATGCTTTTAGCAATATTCCAGCAATATCACAACGGAAGACACCAGAAATGTGATTCACACAATGTACCCATGTGGGGAATCGAACCCGGGTCTTCGAAGTGACAAGCCAATGCTTGGACCACTAGGCTACCCCATTTCTGCAGGGTTTTACATTACGAGTGATTCCTGCGTATTTGACGCAACAATTTTCTAAAAGACTCTCAAAATATTATCATACGAGTCAATCTTGACGCACGTTTTATGAGTAACCCTCAGAATTCAGTTCAATAAAATTGATTTGATAAGCAAATCACATGGTAGCTTTCTTTTATTGCAAACTGTGTTGAAAACGCTCGTTATGTTAACAGAAAGTACGGGAACACCGAATGGCTAAAAATAGAGCCATGCTAGAATGCGGTAAAAAATACCTGCCAATAGCATTTGAGTGTGTCATTCACTATTTTCTGACAGTAAATAGCAGTTGAATACGTCATTCGATATGTTTAGACTATGTTTTGGTCATTTAAGCATTGTCTGTGTTAATAAACAGTGGTCGCTTGACTCGTTTTTCGGTAATGAAAGCAAGAAAATCAAATCTGACGTTTCTAATGATGAACACTAAAACCAGCTGCAAAATCATGACCCGAGATATGTGCATTCAGGCAAAAAATAAATCAAACCCCTTTACATTTGATTGTCAGAATTTTCAGAAGTCGACATGTACGAGACATCAAGCTTCTAAAGATCACATTGACACTGTTAAAATTCACAAAATGCAACAGCTTTTCAGCACATCTGTCTAAAATGCAGAAAAGGCAGACTGATGCTTTTTGATTCACACAAGGAAATATTACACTAAAATTTCAATGACTCCCAAATAATGAAAATGACTCCCAAAAATAAAGTCTGTGTAAAACCCTGTTTCTGGTCTCCCCGACATGTGTTTTTGCTGGAATATTGCTAATTGCAGCATAAAACCATATTCACTCACTACAGTCATTTTCACTGTTCCCGAATCAATAGACTAAGGATCAGTTAGTCTTAAGTACTGTTCTCTGTTTACTAATATCTTCGGACGGTGGGGTAGCCTAGTGGTTAAGGCATTCGCTCGTCATGCTGAAGACCCGGGTTTGATTCCCCACATGGGCACAATGTGTGAAGCCTAATTCTGGTCTCCCGCGCCTCGATATTGCTAAAAGCGGCGTAAAACCAAACTCACTCAGTATATGGTTGGATTTTTAAATCTGAATTGTGCAGGTTGTAGGGATGACTGTTGGTTATTAAACTATTTCAGTTGTATTACAATAGTAGCCAACAGTACTGTGACAGTAGTAGATCAACTTCAGGCTTGATAACTGCATGTGCTAATGTAAAAGAAATGAGTAAAAGTATTGCAGACAGTTGAGTGACAAACTCAATCTGAAAGGGTCATAATCTTTGCTAACTAAAACAGAAGCAGGTTTGAAATGGGCATTATTTATGTTATATATGTTACAAACTGTATTGCTGGAAACTATTGATTGTTATGCTTACTATTGAACAGAGGCAGTTTGAAATGGGCATATTTTGAGTTATATATATTACAAGTAGCAACTATTAAAACTATTGATTGGTATGCTTACTATTGAACAGAGGCAGTTTGAAATGGGCATATTTTGAGTTATATATATTACAAGTAACAACTATTAAAACTATTGATTGGTATGCTTACTATTGAACAGAGGCAGGTTTGAAATGGGCATATTTTGAGTTATATATATTACAAGCAGCAACTATTAAAACTATTGATTGGTATGCTTACTATTGAACATAGAGGCAGGTTTGAAATGGGCATATTTTGAGTTATATATATTACAAGCAGCAACTATTAAAACTATTGATTGGTATGCTTACTATTGAACAGAGGCAGGTTTGAAATGGTCATATTTTGAGTTATATATATTACAAGCAGCAACTATTAAAACTATTGATTGGTATGCTTACTATTGAACAGAGGCAGGTTTGAAATGGTTATTTTGAGTTATATATATTACAAGCAGCAACTATTAAAACTTTTGATTGGTATGCTTACTATTAAATAGAGGCAGGTTTGAAATGGACATATTTTGAGTTATATATATTACAAGCAGCAACTATTAAAACTATTGATTGGTATGCTTACTATTGAACATGTTGACAATGCTACTAGTATTTTTGATTCCTGTCAATATAGGGCAAACAATCATGGCAGTTTGTATCATTTTATAACTGCTGGCTCGGGCATTACATGACTAATAATATTTCAGAAACTGAAATAAATGTTTGATAAATTTATCTTTTGGATGTCTTTTCAACGAAACAGAATTTTCATGCTTTTCCCTACTTAAAAAGGGAAGTCAGTAAAACATGGTAAACTGTCACCTTCAACCTAGATATATAAGAAGATAATTAGGATGTTGCAAAGGTATTTATACACATCTAATAAAGTATTGCAACACCCTATATTTTTATTTGCCACAGCATTGGAAGTTATCTAAACCTCAATTTACTCTCTGGGCAATTATACTATCTGTGTCTTTGTGTAACTATCCTGTCATGATCATAGCGTGTGCTTTGACTGTTCTCCACATCAGCTCTATACAGCTCCCCTGATTACGAGGAGTCAGTGTTTGCCATGACGCAGAAAACCTGCGTATTTGACGCACTCACTATCTCAAATACGCAGTGAATTTAGAAGCTTGCGTCATTGTTGACGCAATGCTACTGGGCCCTTAGTTCAGATAATCTAAACTTCTAAAACTAAATGTTTGCAAGTTAACTGCTCAGTGCTGATTAAATACCTGACCTGCCTTACCTTGTTTTTTGTTGTTAGGCCTAAAAAAAATGTTGTGGTTCCGATTACCCGACCGACCCTTGAATTCTGGTGCCGACCCTATCTTTTTTAGGCGGTATGAATAAATTAAGCTTTCAGATACGATTATTTTTCCCCGGCACCGACAGATATCTGTCACTCTGATAGAGAAAGTCGACATGATGGCCGCAAGCTTGATTGAATAAACAATTACACATTGATAAAGGTGTTATTAGTTTGTACTTTACTTCTAAAAAAAATTTAAAAAAAAAATCCTACCTACCTACCCTAAATTTCAAAGAGGTGTAATCGGAACCACAACATCTTTTTATCCCCCGCAAAGCGTTTTGCTGGGGGTATTAAAATGGACTCCGTCCGTCCGTGCACATTTGTCTTTTCCGGAGCAGAACTCTAGAACCTTTGAATGTTTCTTCACCAAACTTGGCACATAGATAGATCTGGTGGTGTACTGGTGCCTTTTGGTAGTTTTGGAATTCTGAATAAAATATTTTTGGCGTTTCCATGGCAACAAGTTTGACTTAGCCTGAAATTGTAGTAGTTCTCTTTTCCGGAGCAGAACTCTAAAACCGTTCAATATTTCTTCACCAAACTTGGCACATAGATAGATCTGGTGGTGTACTGGTGCCTTTTGGTAGTTTGGGAATTCTGAATAAAATATTTTTGGCGTTTCCATGGCAACAAGTTTGACTTAGCCTGAAATTGTTGTAGTGCTCTTTTCCGGAGCAGAACTCTAAAACCGTTCAATATTTCTTCACCAAACTTGGCACATAGATAGATCTGGTGGTGTACTGGTGCCTTTTGGTAGTTTTGGAATTCTGAATAAAATATTTTGGCGTTTCCATGGCAACAAGTTTGACTTAGCCTGAAATTGTAGTAGTTCTCTTTTCCGGAGCAGAACTCTAAAACCGTTCAATATTTCTTCACCAAACTTGGCACATAGATAGATCTGGTGGTGTACTGGTGCCTTTTGGTAGTTTGGGAATTCTGAATAAAATATTTTTGGCGTTTCCATGGCAACAAGTTTGACTTAGCCTGAAATTGTTGTAGTGCTCTTTTCCGGAGCAGAACTCTAAAACCGTTCAATATTTCTTCACCAAACTTGGCACATAGATAGATCTGGTGGTGTACTGGTGCCTTTTGGTAGTTTGGGAATTCTGAATAAAATATTTTGGCATTTCTATGGCAACAAGTTTGACTGAAATTGTTGATAGTGCTGCTTTCTGGAGCAGAACTTTAAAAAACTTTCAATACTCTCCTTCCACTTTTCTATATACACACCTAAATATTTGACATAATCATAACTCGTAGACATAATCATGAAGAGTATTTTGCCATTGCTGGGGATATTGATGACTTTGTCTTCTTGTTATCCTTGCTTGACAGGATGTTGTCTAGACTGGACAGGAAACGGTTAACAATTGGCGAAGTTAAATTATAGCTGAGCTCTTAGACTGACATTCAGTCCTAGATACATGTTATCTTTGAAAAAATATATGCCCAGAAAATAAGAAATAGAATCCAAATGGAGAGCAATGGTTAATTTGAGAGTGGACTGGACTTGCCAAATTGTTCCAAACTTGAGCTGGATACCGTTTTCAGTTTCTTCTCTAGGGTCTAGAAGATACACTTTACAGGAGATGATACAGTATACAATACATTTTTGTCAGTATCTATAAAAGATAAAGAGTGAGTGAGTGAGTTTAGTTTTACGCCACTTTGAGCAATATTCCAGCTATATGGCATTGGTTTGTAAATTATTGAGACCAGACAATCCAGTGATTAAGATCATGAGCATTGATCTACACAACTGGGATGGAACCTGACTACCCGATAGTCGCCGCTTACGACAAGGGTTGCCAAAGACCAAATTCTAACCTGGATCTACTTAATCTTAGGTTGTTAGGGTATAAGACTTACGATCACATTAATGCTTAGATTGCTTTGTACAATGGCACCAAGGGTGGTGTGTAAATATAGAGTTATTAATGAATGATATAAGCAAAAGTCTTCATTTGCACTGTGAGATATTTTATTCATAATTTTTTTAAATTATGGTATTATAGGATTATCATGGTATATTTAGGTTACGGTTGGGTATGGGTGACATTAAAACCATTTAAGCAGTCGTCTGATTAGCTTTCTCAAATAACATCACTGATCTCCACAAAATAATACTAGCTGCAGGTCAACTAGCTCTGACTTATGGAAACACTCATATTTTTGTAATTGTATAATCTCCAAACCACTAGAGGGTGGCAAGGTAGCCAAGAGGCTAAAGACATGACTAGTCATATGAATGATCCGGGTGAGTTCCTTGCATGAGTACATCTGTGGAGCTTATCAGCATATCTGCTGGAAATGTCTGCTTAAAACAGCAAAAACTCCCACTCGCTCCACTCCACTCCATGCCACCTCCACTCTAACTCCTCTCCTCTCCTGCTCCCTCTCTGCTCTGCTCCACGCCATGCCACCTCCACTCCAACTCCGCTCCCACTCCCGCACCAACTCCCCATTCCCCTCTCCCACTCCCAAACCCCACTTCCACACCTCCACATCCACCCCCATCCACCTCTACTCCTCGGCCTCCACACCCTGCCTCCGCCCCGGCCTCTCTACACTCCATTTCCTGGCTCCACTGCCCTCCATCCCTCCCACATCCTTGCCCCCGCCTCCCCATCCATCCACTCCACTTCCTACATTCACATCCCTTCCTCCCTCTACATCCGCTCCCACATCCGCTCCTTCCACATCTGCCTCCACACATCCACTCACATCCGCTTCCCACATCCCGCCTCCCTACATCCGCTTCCCACACCCCGCCTCCACTCCATCCGGCCTCTCACATCCACCTCCCATCCGGCCTCCCACCCCTACTCCCTCCGGCCCCGCCCCACATCCGCTCTCCCACTGCTCCCGCCTCCCCACATCCGGGGCTTCCTACATCCGCCTCCCCATCACTTCCCACATCTGCTTCCCACCCCCGCCTTCGCCTCCCCCACATCCGCTTTCCCACACCCCTGCCCCGCCTCCCTACATCCGCTTCCTACATCCGGGCTTCCTACACCCCTGCCCTCCCGCTTCCCATGCCGCTGGCCTCTACATCCGCTCCCCACATCCCCTTCCCCCGCCTCCTGCCCTACATCCGCTTCCTACATCCCCCGCACATCCGCTTCCCACACTCCTTTCCGGCTCCATCCCATACTCCTGCCTCCCACATCCGCTTCCATGCCTCCACCGCATCCGCCTCCCACATCCCTCTACATCTACATCCACTCGGCTCCCATTACCCCATCCGCCCCCACATCCTAACTCCTTGCCCCGCTTCCCACATCCGCTCCCATCCGCTTCCCCGCACCCACATCTCGCTCCGGGCCTCCCACATCCCCTCCGCATCCACTCCGCCCTACATCCAGCTTCCCCACATCCGCCCCGCTCCCACATCCGCTTTACACTCCCTCACATCCGGCCATCACATCCGCCCATTCCTGCTCCATTACATCCGCTTCTCCATCCCATCCACATCCGGCTTCCACATCCGTCCTCCTGCCTCCCGCATCCCATCCGGCTTCCCACATCGCTCTCTTTTACCACATCCGGGCATCCCCATCCGGCCTTTCCTACTCCGGCCCCCACATCCGCTCCGCCTCCGGTCACCCGCACTCCACATCCACTTCCACACTCCCCTTCCCCACCCCGCCCCTATTATCCGGCTCCCACATCCGGCCTCATCACCGCTCCCGTCTCCGCCTCCTCGGCCTCCCACATCGCTCCACATCCGGCTCCCACATCCGCCTCCCACACCGTCCGTCCACATCCTCCATCCATCCGCCTCCGGCTCCGCCTCCAGCCGCTCCACATCCGTCCTCCCATCCGCTCCACTCCATCCGCTCCACTCGTCCCACATCCGCTCCATCCGGCTCCCCGTCCGCTCCCACATCCGCATTCCCATCCCATCCTCCACATCCGCTCCCCATCCTCCGCTCCGCTCCGGCATCCACTCCCCATCCGCTCTCACATCCGCACCCACATCCCCCCCCCGGCTCCCACATCCGCTCCCACCATCCGGCTCCCACATCGGCTCCCACATCCGGCTCCCACATCCGCACTCCCATCCACTCCCACTCCCGCTCCACACCCGCTCCCGCTCCCGCTCCCGCTCCCGCTCCCACATCCGCTCCCACACCCCGTCCCGCTCCCACTCCCACTCCCACATCCGCTCCCACATCCGCACCCACATCCACTCCCACTCCAGCCACACAACTGATGGTCCTGCACTATCTTGTAGTGTTAGCAGATAAATCTGGAGAGCTGTTGGCACCATCGTAAGAGTTGACCTTCATAGCCTCATGTACAACATTGGCAGATAAGATAAGATAGATAACCTGTCCACCTTGTAGACGACTTATCTAACCACAGGTAATCTACTCACCTGGCTAGTTCAGATAGTGTCAGGTGTCTGGGATGGCTTGCTGTTTTGTTAAGGGGTAGTTCCGACAAACGGAATTGATGGGAGTCAATTGTTGATTCTGCTCCACTGTTTCATGCCACTTGCTAGTGAAGATGAAGAGGTTGTAATTAATGCCATGTGAAATCAAGTCATAGTTAATTCTGGTTATCACAGTCTGGAGACCGATCCACAAAGCCTTCTTTGTGCAACATGGGGGGTGGGGTAGCCTAGTGGTTCAAGCGTTTGTTCGTCACGCCGAAGATCCAGGTTCGATTCCCCAAATGGGGACAATGTGTGAAGCCCATTTCTTGTGTCTCCTGCCATGATATTGCTGGAATATTGCTAAAAGCGGCGTAAAACCATACTCACTAACTCCTACTTCAACAACATTCGCAATCCTGCGAGAAATATGATCTGTTTGATTGGCTTTTTAAACGTTTATGGATAATAAGGGTCCTGAATCCACAAACATTCCATGTCATGATGACCTATTGCAACTCTAAAGAAGTAGGATGCTTAATATAGATGACAACTGCTTTGTTATGTTGTGATGCAAAGTTTTGGAATAGATTCTGGGACCGTTGTCAAGCAGGAAACCTTACATCATTATATAATAAGAACTTGTAATCCATAAAGCAGTTATGGCAAATTTCTGCTGATTTTATTTCAAATCACGCCCCCCCCTGAGCATGCACACGCACACGCACGCACGCACGCACACACACACACACACACACACACACACACACACATTCGATGGCACAATATTAAATTTCCAGCTGAAAATAGATTTTCTTGTTGCCATGCCTGATAGAGTATCATGCCTTCCTTAGAGTTACAATAGGTCGTAATGATACAAAGCAATTGTGGATTCGGGACCCTGTTTGAAAAGAGTATGTCATGGTATATAGCAGGCAAATGTGATTTTGTCAAATGATGGTGAAACATTGCACCACAATATGTGGCCTTCAGTACAACACATGATACAAACAGACATACAACATGAGATAATCCAAAGTACTTATTTATACAGAATTTATCCTATTACAATACTTCCAGAGATTAATGTGATCTCGATCTGCCTTTCCTTCTAATCAGCTTTTCAGGATAGTTTTGGCTTCCCTGATACACTTTGTGGACTTCAATTCTTGGACTTTGCCAATTAGTATTGTTATTCTGGCATCAAATGTTACAAGTTAATTTCCATGAAGTGTTATCTCGGATTCTAACCAAAGTGCCCTTTGCTGGATATTTTGGAAAGAAACTCCTTTAATTAAGAACTATATTAGCATTGCATTCTAGATGTTCAACATGTTTTATGAAATATTGTGAAGCCTGACAATAAGCTGTTTCCTCTTTGTCATTCATTGATCAATAATATGTGAAATACGAGTCCACTAAAGTC
This sequence comes from Haliotis rubra, assembly GCF_003918875.1. Classification (NCBI taxonomy): domain Eukaryota; kingdom Metazoa; phylum Mollusca; class Gastropoda; order Lepetellida; family Haliotidae; genus Haliotis; species Haliotis rubra. Next base: position 1,420,847 of record NW_025766259.1, read on the forward strand.
GTATGATAACAGTTGATAACATCATGAATGGGGAAATACATATTTGGATAGTGGTGTTGATGTTTGTTGCTGAAGCTGCTGATTTATCCCCAGAGAAACTGGAGATAAATCTGCTGTACCCCTGCATTCGTGAACTACTCGCCTCTTTCTGTGACCTACAAGAAGAGTTGTACGCCATTGTTGCCAAGAATCATGGAAAACCAATCAAATCGCGAGTAGTAAAATGTGAAATGAGGTCAAATAGTGTCTTTGCGATTATCGATTTTTATTATTATTACCATGATTATAATATTGTCTTTTTACTGATATTTGTTGACGGTGTAAGAAACTTACTTAAAGTGACTTTCGTGTTGTATTATTAATTAATTGTTGTTTTCTAAGAGTAGCCATGTTTTGAAATTCAGAGTTATCTTTCCTTGGAAATAGTCCTCGATCAATTTCATCTCCGTGCCTTAGACAAGGCACAGTCTTGAACATGGCCACGAAAGGGGTATGAGTCTCCATCTGGTTTGCCGGAATGACACGAGTTGTTTTGAATGCTATTATTGTTGTGCCCTAAAATTATTGGTAAAAACAACTGGTGTTCCGATTAATTGAAATAATCGAAGATTGGTCGCAGTGATCAAACGACCAAGCAATTGATCACATTTTCTCATAATCGAACACAAACGAGTTTGGAACTTAAACTGTTTTAGTCTTTGAAACACTTGACGATGGAACATATCTTCGAAGTTGTCAGGGCCTGAAAAGGTGTTTATTTCTTAGAAAACTTACTTCACTAGCTGAAAAGTCATGACTGAATAGTTCTTGAAGACTCCATTTGAATGATATATTAGTCATCACTTTAAAGTAGGAAGTTGCATCATGTTATATTTATCTGCAATAACAACCTGGATAGGAAGATCTGAAAAATAACCAATTTTTTTCGATGATTGTTCGTTTGTAATGAAGCAATCATCAATTGTGAGATTTCACCCAATTCCCAACACTAGTAAAAACAAGTAATTATTTCTTAGCACCTGTTGATGTTGAGGACCAGGTTGAAAAACCTGAAAAGGATAATGAAATATACGTTCATGTCACACATGAGTACAGATCTACAGGAGTTGGAATTTGTTTCAAAATCCACTTGACCAAATATTAATTTCACTTGAACACAATTAACAATTTGGTCTCTTTTGCAAATAATCTTTATCAATTGTACAGTTTAATAACCTCAGATACATTACGCCAGTTGGAAGATACGGGATTTATACTACATGAACGAACTAGGCAGTAGATGCAGTGATGTTTTATACACTTGTGCATGTGTTTACTGTCGGACTGTGGCATATGGTGAATGGATGTGGTTGATAAACAGGATTCTAATCCATATTCATAACAAAGAGTAGAACATGACAGTTTATTATACATGTTGCACATGTGTTTATGTTCGTTGCCTGTTACAACAGTCAAGTCTGGCATGTTGACAGCCATTTCTCATACCTGCATGGCCAGACCGCCTCCATGGTGTAGTGGTTAGAGAGTCCGCCCGGAGAGCGGAAGGTCACGGGTTTGATCCCCGACCGCGTGATATCAAAAGACGTTAAAATATGGTACTTGTTGGTCCCTGTCTGGCGTTCGGCATTAATGGGTACGACAAGGACTGGTCGGCTCGGAGTCAGTATAATGTGTCCGAGTGGGGTATGGTATCTCAGTGGGCTAGCACTATAAAAACCAGCATAAGCCTGGGCTAGTACAAGCAGCTGCACATACACACGCACGCACGTCGTCATATGAGCGAAATATTCTCAAGCACGACGTTAAACCCAATTCCTCACCTCACCTCACCTCACCTCACCTGCACGGCCATGTGGAGATTGTATGGAAGGCAGCTATGCTGGTCTATTAAGGTGGGGTCAGTTTGGTAGCCTTGTGGTCAAATCATTTGCTCGTCATGCTTAAGATTCAGGTTTGATTCCTCACATGGGTACTATGTGTCAAGCCCATTGCTAGTGTTCCCCTGCCGTGATATTGCTGGAATATTGCTGAATTCAGTGAAACGAGCCATTAAATGAATCAAGTTGTCAACATGGTCAGACTTACTGCTTGATTTGCAGGATGCCTGCCATCATATTCCTGGTCTAAGTGAATAGTTAAATGAATCAAGTTGTCAACATGGTCAGACTTACTTGCTTGATCTGCAGGATGCGTCATCATATTCCTGGTCTAATTGAATAGTTAAATGAATCAAGTCGTCAGCATGTCCACAGATTTAACATGATTCAACTTGACCTGCTTGATGCGTGTCATCGTGTACCATCTGTGTCAACACATGCTTATAATGTCTCTGGACTGATGGCTTGATAATTTACAGCTGGAATATTGTCAACAACAAGCATATAAATCATGACTGCATGCTGAGCCGAACATGTTAACCTTTTGAGCTGATTCCAGTATTAGGCTCTCTTTTTCACAGATTCGTGTTGATCAGCTCAGAGGCAGATAAATCCAGGGTTAGATCTTACTAGCCTGAGACTGGTACTAATTCCTCATGGTTGGTACAATTTTCCTGTTGTTTTTTTAACATTACAAGGGCTTTTTATATTTACTTTGGCTAGTGGGCGGTGGTGTAGCCTAGTGGTTAAAGCGTTCGCTCGTCACGCCAAAGACCCGGGTTGATTCCCCACTGGGGTACAATGTGTGAAGCACATTTCTGGTGTTCTCCGCCGTGATATTGCTGGAATATTGCTAAAAGCGGCTTAAAACCAAACTCATACTACTTTGGCTAGTAAAGTCTTTAAGTTTAGTTCTAACCCTGAAACTCTGCAGCAATGTTAATAGTGCCTGTAAGTCTCACGAGACGCTACTCTCGGTAGAAAGCTGGTTCCCCCCTCCCTTTGCGAGACGGGGCCAAGCTGACTTCCACTCCAGTACCAGATTTTTGGTGACAAGGGTATATTCAACAGCAGTTCTGGTTCCAAATTGCACGACCACCAAGCAGGACTTTACTAGACCTGACCAAGTGTACATTGTTTGTCAGCAGGAGTACTTAGGTCTCACGAAGTGCTGCGACCTACTTACGGGCCCCATTAAGACGACATCAGTGTCCAAACCCTTTATCCCCACTGCCATTTTGGCACCAACATCTGCCCAATGAGTAAGTGAGTGAGTATAATTCTATGCCAATGACAAGCACAAGTGTGTATATGTTACAGGGAATGTGTGAAACCAGGGATTTCACATAATTCCTAAAAGAGTCATTCTACCATGACTACGTGAAATGCTCGAATTTGATTGGGCAATCAAGAAAATTAGATACCATCAATCCTGGATTGAAAATGCGTCTGATTTCATGACCACTTCACTGCGCACGTTTACAACACTGCCGCACTACTTCAGCTTGGCCACCAACATGGCTAATATCAACACAACAGACGTGATAGAAATTCTTATAAAACATTGATTAAACTCTAAAAATACATAATTTATATGATTTTTCCTCCACAATTATAAGGGAACCTCACTATCACATTACCTTGTATTATAAAAATATTCAAACTCAATTACAATGCACAGCCCCAAACATAAAGAAACAATATCTCACTTATTAATCAGAAAGCCTTTTACAAATACATCCCCATCTATACAAAATTCGCAGCAGAACGTTAGTAAACATTTGCCTACCTGGTAAGTGGTATATTTGTTTCCGTTTAGAATGGGAAATGTGCAAGATAACTGTCAGGCGAAACACTAAATTTATGCCGCTCATACTCCATCATGTCCTGTTGCATCGTTAAAAAAATACATGTCAAAACTTGAACCACCAGAATTCTGCTATCTGTCAGCTTCCCGCAAGGCTGTCACTGCTGGTGACCTATGTTCGTACACTTTAATAAAAGCTTGGCCACAATCCAGTCCCAAATGATGAAAACAATGTTCCAAGGAATTCCAAGTTAGTGGCATGTACACAAAGCAGCACTGTCACTCTTTTGTTGCATGCTGGGATGGAGGCACGAACGTAAAATCATGATCGACACTCGCCGGTCATACAAATCAACAGTCTTTGATGAGTTACAGGTCGTAGGTCAATCAGAAAAAGATCTATTCTTCGATTCTGCAGGGTTCAGATTCGACAGGCAGTCAAGTATTTTCCACTGTCACTTCAAATTTCAACCTTTCTCAAAATGTAAACATTGGCTCGTCCGCCATTTCAAACCGTTGCGCTCCCTGTTTAGGATATCAGTGAATGTGTTAAAATAATGTTTGTAGCTTAAAACTTTTTGTAGTAAAACAATTTGCTGTTTAGTATCAATTCATCCCTCAGTTCATAGAAGTTGAAAATTTGACAATTTACAGATGACACCCTTGGCTAATTGCTACATCGAGTCAGGGTGCCAAGGTAATTTTCTCACAGCTTTACTCTTGACCATCGGAATCAAGTTATACAATTCCATAAGAATTCGGCACTTCATGTAGGTATTAACTGCAGTACGTATGAAGCGTTATTTGGGTGTACTGCTAAGATTTGCTTGACGTCATCCTCACTGCCTAAAGACGTCATCGAAAGATTAGAAACAGAAGACGAGCTACTCCGACAATGGAGTACGTTACTCAGTGTCTGCTCTCTACGAATGATGTGACAATGGACAAACAAGTGTCTCTTCACATTTGAATCTTGGCTTTGTTTACATCAATCTGTTCCGAGTTAAATAAGTGGATACATGTTTACTGAAAATGTAAATGTGTGAAAACATTCTTGTTGAAACTGAAAGAGTATATTGAAGATAAATCACCAGAAAAGTTTACCCTGAAAGAATTGGCGGAAATAATACCGACCTAATGCATCATATACTGCTAGTCGTGCTGGTAAAAAATACATTCATGCATCAAGTATTAAAAAACCCAAGTTATCAAAGGATACATTTGTTAAAATATTGGGTGATATTTTCAAGACAGAAAAGTTTATTGCCAATAAAACAAATATTATGATTTGACATCACTTTTGCATAATTTCCCAGAGTAATTTTAATGAAATTTCCAATATGTGTAATGCCTGCCCATATGAACTTCTGTCTGATTGTGTACTAGTTCTGTTGCAGTATGTATTTTGTATATTTGTATCTACTGATTTGAATGAATAAAAACATAAGAAATATAAAGGTGTCTCTCCAGACTGTGGTGATTTCCAAGTCGAATTGTAATGTTCAGGGTTTCCAGAACTGTAACTGGGGTTCTAACCAATGTAAATCGAGACGTTGTAAATGTTTTAACATATGGGACTGAAGTTTAATAGCCGGTGTCATTACAGTCTATCTTGTCCCAAGAAATGAAGCTTATCAGCATATACTCTGTAGTCGCATTATAAATTTGGTGTTCTCTATTTCAATAAAGGTATGCATGGGTTTTATGAAATCCCTGAGCCAATATTTCAGTAATTTCATGAAATCCCTTGAAAGTTAGGGAATACATGAAATCCCTGAGGGTCACAGTGATTTCACGAAATCACTGACTCTTTAAGGGATTACATGAAATCGCTGATTTCACACATTCCCTGTAACATATATAAGCTTTGTGTATAAGTGCTTTAATTTTGAATGTGGTTGTTTTGTTGGTGAGGACGGAGTGGTAGTTCCTTTGACTTGGTTTAATTCTGCTGAGCAAACATTCATAATGGCCGGTACACAACCACCCGTGACGTCATACTCATTTAACTACCAAGAGGAGGTTACTCCTGCCTGCAGTGGTCCTCGCACACCATTACAGTGATGTTAAACCTTATTTCATGTCATGACCTCGTTGACACTATACATATTCAGTCATGATAGGGACGAGTGATTAACAGGTGTATACGGTTACAGCTGAATGATTTGACCAATAGGTGATTTTAGTTTTGGGTATTTTGGGTTAAATGCATGTACAGTAATAAAATAATTACTTAAAGTTTAAATTAAAGGATTTTAAATGTACTCCCTGTTCTCCAGGTCTGCTGATCGGCATCAACATTCGCAATGTCAAATGGGCGACACGGGTGCAGGTCGTCATCACCACCTGCAAACTGGTGGCGCTCGGCATCATCATTGTCATCGGATTCATCTACTTCGGGAAAGGTGAGTGACTTCGTTCGTTTTTCGATCCGTGAAGATCCGGGTTAGAATTGGCCTTCAGTAACCTAGCTTGTAAGAGGCGACTAATGGGAACGAGTGGCAGGCGTGCTGACTTTGTTGACACATGTCATGGTATCCCAGTTGCGTAGATTGGTTGCTCATGCTGTTGATCACTGGATTGTCTGGTCCAGACCCGATTATTTACAGACCATTGCCGTATAGCTGGAATATTGCTGAGTGTGGCATTAAGCAACAATCAATCACTCGTCCGTGTTTCTGAGACAGAATAACTTCAATACCGTACGGTTAAAGCTCAGGTGGAGACTACTGACATTTCCTTGTAAAATACCATGTTCACCACTGCTAGTCCAAGACTAGTAAACTTCAATTAGGACTAGTAACATTTTCATACTTGACTACCACTTTGGATAGACGGCAAATATGTTGCAGGTACATTTTTCAATCAAGATTTTTCGAACGATTCCAAAGATAGAGATTTTATATCCGCATTTTCATACATTCTAAGGAATTGGGACATTTTAATTTTGATTGGGAATTTTTACTTTAATTTGTTGCAGACAATGGACAAAATATTGTCTTCTGAGCAGGGCTAGGTAGATTAATCTTTATAGTGGTGATTAAGCTGAGAAAGACATAATGCTCACTGACATTTATGACCTATTTAGATGTAGAAATGTGGTACTTTTACATTGCTAGATTTATCGGGACAGTTTTTTTGTCTCTTCAATAAATTATATTTTTGATTGACTTAGCGTGGTTAGGCAGCTGTGTAATTTACAGTTCCACTTGAAGTTTGATTACTACCTCTTGTAGTGAATATTAGGTAACAGCTGACATTTTAATGACGGTGTATATAAATCTGGTAAATAATGCCTAGTAAATTCTCCCAAGGACAAGGAAAAGTTAAATAATTGCTGGTAGGGATGACTATTGACGGGGAAACAACTATTGTGATAACAATAGTCTGTTACAACTTACTATTGCGACCAACTATTGCAATAGTATTGCATTATACAATACTAACCTCCATCAAACAATATCACTGGATTATGTGGTCCAGACTTTATGATTTACAGACGTCTGTAAAGTGTAATGACACAGAAATATTACTTAACGCTGGGACAAGCAACAAACAGACAGACAACTGAGCTTGCAAGTGTATCAAAATAATATATTGTTATCAACCATACTCCTTCCTTTTGAGCTAACCTATATACTGTTTGATGTTTCTAGATATGAAGACTCGAGGTATACTCACCAGTTTTACTAACATGTTTCTACTGACAATGTGTGGTTGCTTTTGCCAGAGCACTTCGTTTTTTATTTGCTTGATCTCGTGTTCCTCAACTATCAGCTTCAGCTCACAATAGCAGAAAGACAATATCTGTATGTTACCTGGTTATCTCGTGTGGCGTGTTCAAATTTCAGATTTTTCACGACTTTGTTTCTAGGTCAGTTACCACCATATATGTGCTTGTGTGTTTCACAAAACTGGTATACGTCTGAGACCGGCAACACTTCACGATGTCCTCCCACTTTAAGCTGACACTCTGTAATGTAACTGGAATAGTTTCCAAAGCAGTATTGATCTCAGCTCACACTTCATATGTGAGAAATAGTTTCAAAGTTTCCATACTATGCCTGAAAGTTATTAGCCCGGTAAATAATTCACTAGTCCTAAGTTTTAATGTAGTAACTAAGCAAAAGATTACAAAAAGGTAAACTACCATCAAAAACAAATAAGAAAACACATGTCTGAAATATCTTGTTTCTGTTCAAATAAGTCATCATTAAGCTGTTATATCATGAACGTTTTTATCAGGCCATAATCTTGCATGATTTAAAATTGTATTATAACTTAACAAGTCAAGGAGAGTGATATATCTACGAAATGGATGAAAGACTATGAAACTTTGCCACTGTGCAGAAAAGCCCATATTAGTCGTGGAAATAGCAACATAAACATAATACCTCGCTACTGAAACAGTAAAAACGACAACTTTAAATCGCTAAACCTGCATAAAAAAACGAAGAGCCTGCAACTTCGATTTTGCGCATGTGCACATGTGAAGAGGAAGTCTCGACTGCATGTTGACATTTTCCAGCTTGGACAAATGTTACATTCCCTTTTTAAGTATTTCTGTTGTGTTATTTGGCATTTATCATCATGATACTTGTGTGCACACCTGTTTAGTTTACTTTATATTTGTATGAAATGATTAACAGCAATTATTTCGACATATTTAATACTTCTTTTACGCGAGGCGAATCACGGTTGCTCGGAAATTGGAAAGAAGCGCAGATCGCAATGCGCATGCGCAGTAGAGGTCAAAAGTTCGCTCATATATACATGTTGCAGTTTCATAGTCTTTCGTTGCCGTTCTTAGGGGCGGTGGGGTAGCCTAATGGTTAAAGCGTTGGCTCGTCATGCCGAAGACCTGGGTTCGAATCCCCACATGGGTACAATGTGTGAAGCCCATTTCTGGTGTCCCCTGCGCGTGATGTTGCTGGAATATTGCTAAAAGCGGCGTAAAACCAAACTCAGTCAGTCGTTGCAGTTTTTACTGTTTCAGTAGCGAGGTATTATGTTTATGTTCCTGTTTCCACGATTAATGTGGGCTTTTCTGCGTTTTTCTGCACAGTGGGAAAGTTTTCTTTGGTAGGCCTGTTTGCTGCATTTGGGATTTTGACTATGTTTTCTGATAAGCACTTTGCACTTTGATCACTGCAGCTTCTACTGAATTAGGTGTTTCTAATTCAATCTTGTCTCACCCAGCCAAATACTGATATCTTGTATCAACAATTTGACAATACAGTGACTTTAATGATGTCCTTGAAAATATTGTTACAGTGTTTGATCATTTTTGCTTGGTTCAATCAAGACTTGAAAGTGTTACGTTTTCACCTTGAACTTTCAACATGACCACCTTATCATGGTAATGCTTGACCATTTCGCAAATAACTGTTTAAAGCATTAGAGAAGTGTACGTTTGCCAAAAAAAGCTCAAACAAACTTGATAGACATGAATGCTTCAAGATTGATTTTGACACATTTTGTTTTAGTTCATCACTGCGTTGATGTTATTTTTTTAGCCTAGTTGTTCCACTGCCTTGATCTTTAGGTCATGTATTAGTTTGAATTCCATCACAGATTCACATAAGCCAGTGGAAGCATATGGCTGACAATACAGCTTCATATCACTCCAACAGCCATCATGGTATTATCAGGGGCGGTGGGGTAGCCAAATGGTTAAAGCGTCGGCTCGTCACGCTGACGACCCGGGTTCGAATCCCCACATGGGCACAATGTGTGAAACCTATTTATGGTGTCCCCTGCCGTGATATTGCTGGAATATTGCTAAATGCGGCGTAAAACCCAACTCACTCACTCATGGTATTATCATTGAGGGTGAGCTACAGTACCCGCACACTATCCTTCACAAAATGAGATTCAAATTCGTTACCAAGGATACACTACCCTTGACCCTGTTGAAGCTGTGTTATTTTTGTGACATGTTGTTTCAGAGATCTGAAAAGTATATCTGCAAGAATAATGCATGTGTGACATGTCTTTGATTATGAAAATTTTGCATATCTGCAGAATCTTAAATTCTTATCTGATTGTGTAAATTGTTTTATCCAACTGCTAATATGAAACCATCTTGAAAAACACACACTGCTCTGCTTCTGTACTGTGTGTACAGTCTAAAAAAATAATACTAGCTAATATCTGAACATCGTACATATATATTAAATGGATATGTTTCCTTATGTATAAACATTATACATTAGACATGATAAATAGCTTTTCCTACGTAATGAAAGCTATGTTTCAGTTATGAATCAAAACAAAGGAAAAAGAGAATATGCTTGCACAAATAAAAGGGACATAACTCTGTTATGCTTAGAACACGTTTATTGCAGCTCAAGCCTCTGTGGACAATGACAACATATTTTTGTTAGAATTGGCCTTCAGTAACCCATGCTTGTCGTAAGAGGCGAATAACAGGATTGAGTGGTCAGGCTTGCTCACTGGGTTGACACATGTCATCGGTTCCCAGTTACATAGATCGATGTTCATGGTATTTATCACTGGATTGTCTGGTCCAGACTTATTATTGATTATTTTTGGACCGCCGCCATATTGCTGAGTGCACCGTTAACCAACCAAACCAAACCAAACCACACTACTAAGGACTGAATACATTTTACGGTTACATTTACATTTCATTTTCACAACACATAACTAAAGGTAATTGATATGGCATACCATGCTCAGTTTGCAAATGTTTAATGCAAATAGTTTAAAGAGAATTTGAGAATCAAAGGTGGATGAGATCTACTCTTTGTGATATGATGATGAATATTGATAAATATTCATGGTGTGATGGGGCGATCGGGTAGCCTAGTGGTTTAAGTGTTCACTCATCACGTCGAAGACCCGGGTTCGATTCCCCACATGGGTACAATGTGTGAAGCCCATTTCTGGTGTCCCCCGCCGTGATATTGCTGGAATATTCCTAAACTCGGCATAAAACCACACATGGTGTGATTCATTATGTGAAAATATCTTAAAGATGGTCAAATTGAAACTATGATCTGCAGCATTGAATAGGCATATGCACATCTAGTCACATGACCTTTAGACAAAGAAATGTGTAAAATATGTTGGCGTGTGACGTCACTACTGGTGATAGAATTCAACAACATGTCATTGGTTAGCAGGAATGTTCATTGAGAGATTTTCATTGATTCACAAATTTTATTTACATATATCTATAGATAGATTAGACAATCTGAAAATCTACATATTGTCTGTCTTTATTTGTTCCATAATTTTCACAAAAATTCTGTTGAAGTTACCAAGTCATTGTGATGAAATTATTTTTTAGTCCATAATTCTGCGATACTCTTTCGATGTGCATTCTTGGTGTTTTGAGCCAGGGCATGCTGCAAATACCCAATAAAATCTCAGAAAATAGGACACAATTGCGGTATTTTGTTTGTTGTTGTTTACCAGCATGAATGAAAAGTGATTTTGTAAACATTATCCAATTCAGCAGAAAACTCATTTGGTGATCGTGTATACGTTTGTTGTGAAACATTCTAAATGATTCAAGTGTTATAGCCGACATTTCAAAATACTCATTGTTGAATTGATGCAGAACCAGTAACCAGGATCATTAATATGCTATTTCTGTAATTCATTGAGTAAATATTCTTTATGTAGATTTTAAAAGAAACACAAAATATTGCCATGAATGGTGATTTGGTAGCTTGTAAAAATGGCGAGTTCTGGATGTACCTAATTTTCAGAGGTGGTTTTCAAAAGTGTTTCTTAAACGATACAGATGGGAGCATTTGCTGCAGAATTCAAATATTTGATGTTTACATGTGTGCATATTTTGAATTGTATTCAAATTCAAAATTGGAGGGACATTTATATGTACCTGTAGCATTCAGCTGGTTTGGGGTGAAAAAGAATGTAAATTTGAAATGATGAAAACAGAAAAAATGATCGTGGGGTAATGACGACTAGCAATTTTCAGCAAATGGCACCATAAAACATCTCCCAAAAATTAAAATATGAAACCAAATTGTTATTTGCCAATTCTAATAAGTACATTCAATGGTGTTTTTTATTATTATCCCCCGCAGCGTTTGCGGGGGGTATTAAAATGGACTCCGATCGATAAGCGTCGCGTCGTCCGTCCATAGTCCGTGCACATTTTTTTTTTTCCGGAGCAGAACTCTAAAACCGTTCAATATTTCTTCACCAAACTTGGCACATAGATAGATCTGGTGGTGTACTGGTGCCTTTTGGTAGTTTTGGAAATCTGAATAAAATATGTTTGACGTTTCCATGGCAACAAGTTCAACTTAGAATGAAATTGGTGGTAGTGCTCTTTTCGAACAGAACTCTAAAACCGTTCACTATTTCTTCACCAAACTTGGCACATAGATAGATCTAGTGGTGTACTGGTGTCGTTTTTGGTAGTTTTGGAAATCTGAATAAAATATTTTTGGCGTTTCGTGGCAACAAGTTTGACTTAGCCTGAAATTGGTGGTAGGACATTTTTCGAGCTGAACTCTGAAACCGTTCACTATTTCTTCACCAAACTTGGCACATAGATAGCTGGTCTGGTGGTCAGAATAAAATACTGGTGCCCTTTTGGTAGTTTGGGATTTCTGAATAAAATATTTTTGGCATTTCCATGGCAACAAGTTTGACATATACTGAAATTGGTGATAGTGCTCCTTTCTGGAGCAGAACTTTAAAAACCTTTCAATACTCTCCTTCCACTTTTCTATATACACGCCTAAATATTTGACATAATCATAACTCGTAGACATAATCATGAAGAGTATTTTGCCATTGCGGGGGATATTGATGACTTTGTCTTCTTGTCAAAACTTAAAATAGTAAGAAAAATAACAACAAATATAATTTTTTTATGATGGACAGAAAATTACACTCTTTGTGAAAATGACTCATACGGTAATTAGGAATTACCATGGTAAGTTACCAATTTTGTCATTTATGCATGGATTTTGTATCAGTAACAGAGTTCTGAACATAATTTAGAATTGACCAATGAATAAAGAAGTAACTCTGTATCATGGACTTCACCTTTTGTAGTCTAGTGGTGCAAAGATTTTGATCACTCGCATATTCAGGGAACCGAACAGTATCCTTTCAGGATTTCATTTAGTTATTCATTATCACTAGAATTGAATGCATTTTTTAAAAGAAGTGTTTTTACTTGAGTGTGGGTGTTATTTCTCAAAATCGAGATTTGCATAATGGAATATTTCCAATAGCCTAATGGTTAACATGTTCGTTCGATCACATCGAAGACCCAGGTTCGATTCCCCACATGGGTACAATGTGTGAAGCCCATTTCTTGCATAATGGAATATTTCCAATGAAGGAAGGGGTGGTTGGGTAGCCTAGTGGTTAACATGTTCATTCGTCACATCGAAGATCCGGGTTTGATTCCCCACATGGGTACAATGTGCAGGTGTGAAGCCCATTTCTTGAATATTGCTTGAAGTGGCGTAATACCATACTCACTCACTCCAATCAAGCTAGGATACCAGACAACATTGTCATATATTAAATTTGACAGCAATGTGGTCATTGGTCATTGTCATGATACATGAACTCACTCAACATGGACAAAACCTGTCAAATAAATAGTTTGTTATTATTTCTCTGAATATATTTAGAGAATAAACCACGAGGTATGAGTGACTACGGGAAATATGTCCCGAGTGAAATTAATGTTCACTGTTCCGAGCTTTAGCGAGCGACTTGAACATTAATTTGACGATGGACATATTTCCCGTAATAACTCGTGCCTCGTGGGTTATTCTTTTTGTTACCCATTCTGTAATTAAACCGAGAAACCAGTACTTATGAACTCAAAGCTGCACCTTGTTATGTGTTTACAACGTAAACAGCTTATCCGTATAAATGCGCAGAGGAAACCAAACGGCTCACGCCTAATGGAATCGCAGACAAACCCCAATATCGTACTGTAGAAAACGGTATGAAAAACTACACCATTCATCAGTTTCCAAATTCGTTTCATGAGGATTTTATTACCCACACCCCCTTGTAAAGATTAAGTTTATTTTTAACGAGTACAATCGCATATGTATTATTTAGTCATAGATCGCAAATGTGTAGCCTAGATCTACTCGTGACAGAAAGTGGGTGACTGTGGTTGGATACAAAACAGCAAAAACCTGTCAATTTTATTTAACGTTATCTGATACAACAGTGAAAATCTGCAAGAGAACAATAAAACGCAGGAATGGTGAACTTTTTTCTAAGTCGACGATTCACAATTATTAACGTTTGTCAACATTTTGACTGTGACCTAGTTTTGGCTCGTGTCAGTGTCCTTGTCAGGAACGATAACTCTAACTTTAGTCCGAGTCGACAACAGGCAAAATACGCCTTTTCGGTGCAGGTGGTTGGTTGAAAGAAGAATCATTTGAAATAGTGAAGTTGAATACTCCACCGTAAATTGGACCAGAACAGCACAGATATAATGGGAAACTGAATTCATCTGGGACATGACTGATTGGGATTGATTCGACTGAGGCTTTGGTGCATTTTGTAGGCAAGGGAGAGACAGGCCTGTGTCACGTGGTGTGGAATCACAGTTGGACTACAGAAGTCTGTTGATGTTTTGGTGTTGTTTTTCATTCATTGTGGAATAACTGTTGATGGATTGAACGTTTTTGTGCCCCGACACTTGCATGATCTGGTGAGCTGGAACACCTTTGTCAGACAAAGTTTGAATCATACATTTCCTGGCACTATGGTTTGTCATTAGAAATCCCTGCTTTACTTGCCATTGTTTTCATCAGTGATCCCAGTTTATTTCTGCCAACCGGTTGACGTTTAAGCCAAGTATTTCCAGTTTGTACCCCAATCTGGGTGTTTGTTGCCAAATAGAATGGATGATCATCGTTCGAGAAGTTTAGTGGTCTCAAGTCACTGTACGACTTGTAAACAGCGACTGGATATCCACAGATGCCCATGCTTTAGGAGCAAGATCGCGAAACTGGTCACCCTGACAGGTTTTTGACTGCCGTTCAATATACTGGAGATATTCTCGGTTCTCTGAATCAACTTTTAGTGTTACATCACCCCATTGCATACAACTCTGCGGGGTCGTCGAACACACGCCAAAATAAACTGTGTTGTTCCACCATAATGTGTTTAAAATGGAATCTGGCGTGCTAGTGCCTAGTTGGCCACATTCACGGAGTTTCTGTAATTCAGTGTCGGATACAGGATCAGCACAGAATGGTAGGTTTCCTTTACCTTGTTTTTTTAATGACTTGAGTTTTGATTTCAAAACCTCCCTCAGTTTCTTGAAATGCATTGACTCAGCTAACACATGTGAGTACCCTTTACGCTTCAAATAGCGTTCAACGCTACCCTATATGCCCCGGAGGGAAGACAGTTCATACTCCGAACCATCACATTTTCTTGCCGATATGAAACATTTACATAGGATAGTGTTCAGTTCATGGGGGGCAATGTCTTCAAGCTGTCTTGGATCATTAAGACACTCGCGGAGAAATCTATAAACAAGATTCATGTCCAATTTTGTCCTTTTCATTGTGTTTTCGTTTTCGTTTGCAGCCAAGAAGTTATCAATGTCATGGTCAAAAACAGGAACAAATCTGTCAAAAGTTTTGTTTTCAATTGTGGGGTTAAAAAAATCATCTTGTAGCAAGTCATTTATGACACTCTGAGGCAGGTGGGGACTTTGGTGAGAAGCCGACTCGCTCGAGATTGTTTCCGGCAACACTTTCAGTCTGTGCCTTGCAACTTCCATTCCTCCATATTCCGTGTTTATGACATACACGTGAAAGGAATTTAGTGGTTGTGTAATTCTTGTTACACGACCAGTAATGTCTCCGTACACCTTGCCCAGGTCATTGACTTTGATTGGCGTTAACTGGGTAGCCATTTTTGTTTACAAAAGACAATTTTATCAATGTTAGACATTTTTTTATTACAAAACATGTTAAGTAGACAACGCTATATTGGTAATGAAGTATGAAATAAAACATTAAATTAGCATCAAAATCGAAATCCTGTATGTTGTTTTTGTTCTGTTTTTAGATCTCGAATAAGTGCGATTACATCACGGTCAATTTAATCAATGAATCGATGAAATTTTATGAATGAACGTAGTGTGTGAAAGTAGTTCCAGCATCCAATGAAAATGTACAAATATACAATCAACTAATCAACATCGAGAATCACTAAATTGCACACTGTGCAAATATCAAAAGATATTACACGGAATCTCCTCACCTGCATGGGTAATAATGAATAATACATCAACTGCAGGCTTGTCATTGTATTCATTACCTAATATTCTCCTTTCGTAGCCCAGTGATGATGGCACGTATCAAATTCACCTCATTAAAGGATTCATTGCATGACAAATACCCAACCCATTTCATTATATTCATATGTAATGTCAGCCATTAGCTAATGGCAACATGTGTAGTCTTTCCTGTAGTATAATTAGAAACATAACCAATCTGTAAATAAAAAAACTCATGCATATATTATATATTATTTCAGATATATTTCACAATGCCAATTGAAGTATGATTAATATGGTCATGAGTTTAAGTGAGTATTGTACCTGACTAATGGCGTTGGTTAGTTGATTTGTGTAACGCCACACTCAGCAATATTCCACCAGTCTTTTAATATGAAAATATTTTGGAAAGTGAGTACTTCTTACACCCAAATAAACTGTGCTTCTGGTATCCAGCTGAGCATGACCAGTGACGATCTGGGTTAGAATTGATCTTCAGTAACCCATACTTGCGACTTCGGGTGGTCAGGCTTGCTGACTGGGTTAACACATATCATCGTATCCCAATTGCGTAGATCGATGCTCATGTTGTTGATCCCTGGATTGTCTGGTCCAGATCCGATTATTTACAGACTGTCACCATATAGCTGGACTATTGCTGAGTGCCGCGTAAAACTAAACTCACTCACTCACTGGATTGTCTGGTACAGACTCAATTATTTGACCGCTGCCATACAGCTGGAATATTGCATTAAACAACAAACAAACAAAATGGGAATGAGGGTATTCAGATCTGATGTATAATAATCATTGATAGGCTCTAGATGCAAGTATGTCCTGGAAACCAGTAACCAACAGTGCTTGCAGCAATCAGCTGCTGTCAGACAAGCCAGTTAGTTCCACACGTGTTGTAACTGAAGCTTGTATTGTCTGTAATTACTAAGCTGCCTTTGTTGTATAATTAACCGGTTTTGATATCATAGTACATTTGTTCATGTGACTGAACTTGTACTGAGTGATCTTGCTTTTTTCGCTTTAAACCACTCAGTTGTAGCGTTTTGATTATCGGTACTGTAAACATTTATCTTGTTGAGTGAGTGAGTTGGTCTTTGCGCCGCCTTTAGCAATATTCTAGCAGTATCACCAAAAATGGGCTTCACCGATTGTACCCATGTGGGGAATCGAACCCGGGTCTTCGGTGTGACAAGCGAACCCTTTAACCACTAGGCTATCCCAACGCCTCCTTATCTTGTTGAGAAGAAACTGGCAAAACAACTGACAGAAGCATAAACATGACGAACCCCAAAATAACTTTATCACTGGCAGTTACCTTACTTTAGTTGAGCAAACAGTGGAGAAATATTCCAGTTTATGCCTACACAGCAGCAAATATTGTCAATTCACTTCAACATCTGGTGCAACACCAGACATGGGATAAAAAATAATTCAATCTTCAATAATATACGGTTTACTGCAGGTACTGTAATAGTCATGATTAAAGTGTTTAATTATAACTTTTCGATATTGTTCGAACTTTTTAATACCGTTTTTTTTTCAGTATTGAATAATGGATCTCATTTGACCCATGACCATGCAAAGTAGGTTTGATGGATGTACATGTATTTATTGCAAAGACTATCAAAATAAGATAAATAGATAAGGGTATCTATCTGCTCATCCGTCTTTATTACACACAGTTACAAATTCTTTTTCTCATTGGAAATATTCAGGGATGGCAATTTTCCTTTGATCGGCGGATATCCACGGATTTTATTTCAAAATCGATCCCTAAACCCCCGATTCCATGACACGATACTAAGTTTTCGACTGAAAATAGATTTTCCTGTTGCCATCCCTGAATGTTGTCCGCAAATGCCTTTACTGTTGGTAGCCAATGTCTGGACAAGCATTTATCTAAAGAAGAGAGGAAACAAATGACTTGGTATATTTCAGGTTTAGGTAATCTATAAAATTCTGCCTTGTGAGAAAATTATCTTGTAAAGTAGTCCTTGTCAGATTAAACTGATTCTAGACATGTTTGTCAACTGCTTAATAATGTACATATGTGTCGTCTTCACTAAGCAGCAGTTTGCTGGACTAAGGGAGATAACTCTTGTCGGGGTCTTCCACCATTATGTTTGTCTGATGTGATTCTCATGTTAAATGGGTAGAAGGTACCATAGTGATGCTCACCTTGTTTTAAAGAATTTGTAATAGGAAACATTTTAATGCATATTCCCCACTGAACTGACCTGAACATATTCTGTATATCATGTATAAATAACTTAAACGCTTATGCTGCTTGTTGTTCAAATGAACCACTTTATCCAGAAGCTTATGCTTGCTGTATCTGACGCTTGTATTTACCTCAACTCAGTGTGTGTTCAAAAGGTAAATTATTAGTTATTTCATACCTCACAGTGTTTTATCATTATGATAATATCAGTTTAATACAAGTTATTAATTACAGTTATCAAGCACGAACTGTATTATATGTGTGTAAACAAGAGCAGGGTTTTACGTGACACGCAAATGGGTGTCCAGTATATACAAATGTAGAAAATGGATGCAGAATAAAAATTCAGAAGGTCCACAATATTATTCACTGTACCCACAAGACATCTACAACTTTGCCAAGTGTTTATTTCTCTGAGAGCAGTAACGTGCATAATTTCGTCCCTCAGTCCACATGATCAACGATTCATTCCAGAACGTATAGTTCTCCACACTTGTTACTTCACAGGATGCTCATATTGCCTGCAAGGAGGCCTAATACTAATAATAATTGGGGGTCCCCGTCACTGCCATGTTTGCGAGTTGAGGTAAAATACTGCAAGAGCAAACGATAGTCAAGTAAATAAGAATTCAAGTGAAAGGGCATCATGAAGGTGAACGACCCGTGAAGATCCGGGGTAGAATAGGTCTTCAGCAACCCATGTGCTTGCCATAACAAGGCGACTATCTTGTCGTAAGAGGCGACTAACGGGATCGGGTGGTCAGTTTCGCTGACTTGGTTGACAAATGTCATCGGTTCCCAATTGCGCAGATCGATGCTCATGCTGTTGATCACTGGATTGTCTGGTCCAGACTCGATTATTAACAGACCGCCGCCATATAGCTGGAATATTGCTGAGTGCGGCGTAAAACTAAACTCACTCACTCACTCATGAAGGTGAACCTACAATTTATGACATGTGCATCCAGTGTGAAGATATTGAGAAAAAGGAAAGTTTCTGGTACTATTGTTAGAAATGGGCAAATTGTATTCGTTAGCAAAGAAACACTCATACTGGGTACATTTAAATTGGTGAGCTTAGATAAGGAGAGATTAAAAAGAAATTCATTTGCAAGAAAGCGATGAAACCTCTTAGAATAGACATGCTGGTGACAGTTGAAGAAATGGATGCTCTTTAAAAGATTCAGACTTCCATTATAATGGGTTTCATAATCGTTTACCTACAGGATTTTGCAAAGCATCTTTGAACATGTGGAACTGTTTATGTAATGTTGGCTGATGTTGCAGGTGAGATTGACAGCTTCAAGAACTCGTTCGAAGACAGCGACTATAGAGCTGGAGCCATCGCACTTTCCTTCTACTCCGGCTTCTGGGCATACAGCGGATGGTAAACAAATATATCTACGTCTACAGCTTCAAAAAACAGTTTTATATTTATCCATTAAAGATACCACTGTTTAGCAACAATACGCTGGTGTTACACATTTATGATACCCAAGCGGTGCTTGTGTTCTACCAGAACTAAATTCAAGAACATAGATGAAAATCTCTTTGCATCATTGGGTGTGTTCAATGGCATTGCAGGTGAAAATGATAGGTCACAGAGAGGAGCTTGTAAACCTCACATCACAGGCATTGTTTTGGTTGTTTATGTTGCAAGAAAATCTTTACAAGTACATCAAAGGGATTTGTGACATGTTTCTAAACTTTAAGGTGCTGAATCACAAAGACAGGCCAGTGTATAGTATCAAAATAATGTGTGTCAACTTTTAATATGTTCTTTCATTTATTCTGTTGGATTGGATTATGCTGTGAAGTATTTCTACACAACTGTGAAATATTGCCTTCGCGTGCCTCACCTTGTTTATTATTGTAATTCCCGTAGTTTGATCAAATGGGGTTTTAAGAACTTTTAAGCAGCGGGTTATTAAAATAAAGTACTGAACTTGCTCCAGTGTAGTAATTATCATATGAAACTTGTGAATAGTTCAGGTATCTAACAACCACCTCCGTGGTGTAGTGGTTAGAGCGTCCGCCCGGGAGAGCGGAAGGTCGCAGGTTCAATCCCCGACCGCGTCATACCAAAAGATGTTAAAATATGGTACTTGTTGGTCCCTGCCTGGCGCTCGGCATTAATGGGTACAACAAGGACTGGTCGGCTCGGAGTCAGTGTAATGTGTCTGAGTGAGGTATTCATGCTTCACTGCGGCTTGGTATCTCAGTGGGCTAGCACTATAAAACCAGCTTCAGCCTGGGCTAGTACAAGCAGCCGCACCTACACATACACACGCATGCACGTCGTCATATGAGTGAAATATTCTCAAGCACGACGTTAAACCCAATTTCACCTCACCTCACCTCACCTCAGGTATCTGACTCAATTTTTTCATCATAAACCAGAACTGAAATTGGTGTAACGCAGGAACAGATCCCCTGTGACTGTAAATCTGTCATTTTGAGCCTGTTCTGACAATAAATTCTTATCTGTTTTGCTCTGTTGATAAACTTATATTTTCAGTGATTTTGGTGGCAACAAAATTCATTAGGATAAGTTTTATGATTTTATCAATTTTGGACATTTCTCTACATTCATGCCAAAATTGGAAAACGTTTTGAAAACGTTGGGATGAAAATAGTCACTGCTGGAGATAAGCCTGTCAGTGGTGGTGGGCTAGCCTAGTGGTACAATTGTTCACTCGTCACGTCGAAGACCCAGGTTCAATTCCCCACTTTGGTACATTTCTGGTGACCCTACCATGATATTGCTGGAATATCGCTAAATGTGGCATAAAACTTAACTCACTCAATAAACTTGCTTTTGCTTGACTGACATGCCTGGTTTCCATCTACAGGAGTTACCTGAACTTTTTGACAGAAGAACTTGTGAACCCAAATCGGTAAGTCTTCGCACTACCTTGGAACTTTGGGCCATGTTATGTTACATTTTCTTGCATGAACATGTGCTATGATGAAGATGGTTGAACTAGTTCATCTTCACACATATTTTTTGTCATATCATATTATGTATCTGTATGTTCAAATAAAGGATAAACATTGAGGAGACCTGGTCTACACAAATGTTAAAAACTAAGGGGGCCTTCAGATAAGAACATTTTGGGGAATTATATCAATCACATTTCTGTTTGGTCCAGGCTTGATTGTTTATATGATATAGCAGGTACATTGATGAAAGTTGAAATTGTCCAATTTATATAGGGGCGGTGGGGTAGCTTAGTGGTTAAAGCGTCAGCTCGTCACAATGAAGACCCTGGGTTCGATTTCAAACATGGGTACAATGTGTGAAGCACATTTCTGGTGTCCCCAACTGTGATATTGCTGGAATATTGCTAAAAGGGGCGTGGAACCTTACTCACTCATTCCAATTTATATACATTTGTTACTTTCCTCAGCAATCTACCTCGAGCCATCATGATCTCCATGGTTCTGGTCATCTCTATCTACCTGGTCACAAACATTGCATACCTGGCTGTCCTCTCCCCAGCTCTGATGCTCAAGTCAACCGCTGTGGCTGTGGTAAGTTTGCCAGTTAATGCTTGGGGGAGTTGGGGTAGCCTAGAGGTTAAAAAGGGGTCGCTCATCACATCTGAGATCCGGGTTCAATTCCCCACATGGGTGCAATGTATGAAGCTCATTTCTGGTGTTCCCCGCCTTGATATTGCTGGAATATTGCTAAAGGCAGTGTTAATCCTCACTCACTCACTCACTCACTCAGAAATGTCAGATTATTATTCCCCGCCACAAAGTAGGAGGGGGGATATAGGTTTGAGCTCCCGTCCTTGCATCTGTCCGAGATGCTGGGGACAGATTTTCTCAGAACCGTTATAGATAGGAAAACCAAAAATTTTGAATGTGTTTTCAGGACATGAATGCCTTGATGGAGTTAAAAAAGGAAACCGTGTTACAATTTGTTACAGAGTTATGGCCCTTGTCATGCATTTCTTGACTTAGTGCATGGTGAACAGATTTTCTCATTTGTAGGAAGAATGAAAAGTTGTCAAAATAGGAACAGAACACTGTGGCCGGGGATATTAATGACCATGTCTTTTTGTATATTTCAATAGTGAAAAGATGGCAGAGGATATCTTGGTGTTCTTTTTGAGTGTATTTTTAGATATTTGAAAATATATTTGCACTGAATGATTAAGCTGGTGGTAGGAGAGTAGAAAAAAAATACAAGGACTTTCATCATGATCATGACTTTTTGTTTTTATGCTGAATTACAATAGTGAAGCGAGTGCTAATGTTAAAAATGTTTTCAGACGTTTGCCGGTCACACAATGGGTGTGATGTCATGGTTGATACCTATCCTCATTGCT
Organism: Haliotis rubra; assembly: GCF_003918875.1. Lineage (NCBI taxonomy): Eukaryota > Metazoa > Mollusca > Gastropoda > Lepetellida > Haliotidae > Haliotis > Haliotis rubra. Next base: position 1,443,390 of record NW_025766259.1, read on the forward strand.
GTCTCTGTGATGGGAACCATGAACGGAACTGCACTCTCAATGTCAAGGTCAGAACCACCTTCCACCTAATGCAACCCTACAACCCCTTCAGGTGGCCCTATCCTTCAGCCATAATCACTTTTGATCAAGACCTCCTCCGTGGTGTAGTGGTTAGAGGGTCCGCCCAGAGAGTGGAAGGTCACGGGTTCGATCCCCGACCGCGTCATACCAAAAGACGTTAAAATTTGGTACTTGTTGGTCCCTGTCTGGCGCTTGGCATTAATGGGTACAATAAGGACTGGTCGGCTCGGAGTCGGTATAATGTGTCTGAGTGGGGTATTCATGCTTCACTGCAACATGGTATCTCAGTGGGCTAGCACTATAAAACCAGCTTAAGTCTCGGCTAGTACAAGCAGCCGCACATACACATACACTCGCATGCACGTCATCATATGAGCGAAATATTCTCAAGCACGACGTAAAACCCAATTTCACCTCACCTCACCCCACCTCACCTCACCCCACCTCACCTCACCCCACCTCACCTCACCTTTTGATCAAACATTAAATGGCCTGCAGGCCAAGTATAAAATACCCATCGTGTCGGAAAGTGCATGTAAATATCCAAATCAACATCATCACCTTCCACCATTCTGATGTTAGTAAGCCATGTGCTGACATTCTGACCTTCTGTTGCTAATTTGAGTTCGATTCCAGTGGTTGTTGATATTCTGATGCAACAGCCTCTTTATGAGAGCAGAAATTTTGAAATAGTGTTTTATGAAAATTGTAAGGAGTTTTTGACTGCAATATTTGTTGATTATCTTACATAGTTGTTTCAAACTGTTTTGGTTCTTCTAAAAGTAGGATCGTGAAAATTAGATATGAAAGGAATGTTTGTTTAAATAAGCTGTATTGTATAGGGATAGTCATCTCAAAGATTAGTGGGGGCGGTGGGGTAGCCTAGTGGTTGTGGTGTTCGCTCATCACGCTGAACACCCGGGTTCAATTCCCTACATGGTACAATATGTGAAGCCCATTTCTGGTGTCCCGCCGTGATATTGCTGGAATACTGCTAAAAGCTGCGTAAAAACCAACTCACTCACTCACTCAAACATTACTTCTGCTTTATGGTATGAAACTGTCAGATCTTACTTAGGTAGATTTGTGTTTCCATAGGAACGGTTTTATTGAATATTCAATGCCCAGAAATATCATATGGAACTTGTAGTTAGCCTTGAGATGTTACTTCTGCTTTAGGCTGGTGGCCCTTTCTGCTAATTGAGATGTACATTCATCTGAAGCAAATCTCTCAACAACATCCCCTACGTTATCAAAACTCTTGCCAGCTGTCTAGTTTACTTTGATTTTTGTTGTTCAACCTGATACTTGAACTCAAATGCGCTTCTAGAGGATTCTGTACACGTTAACATTATGCATAAGATATCTTTAGACCTTGGTCACAATTACCAATCTTAGTCTAAGAATGTCAAATGATGCAAGACGTCCCAAGACGACTCTAGACTCTGAACTAATTTAGATTGACTGTTTTTGACCTCGCTAAGTCATCAGATCTCAAGCCGAAGTAATGAGGAGGCTCCCCGAATCATTATTCTCTCTTACTCATATTTGTTTATCTCTCTGTTGCAGACTTTTCTTCATCGGAGCTCAGAACAATCATATGCCCCACTTCATGGGCATGATCCAGTACAAGTACCTCACCCCGGCCTCATCACTGTTTGTCATTGTAAGTGTTGACAGGTGCCCCTTGTACAAGTACCTTACCCCGGCCTCATCACTGTTTGTCATTGTAAGTGTTGACAGGTGCCCCTTGTACCAGTACCTCACCCCGGCCTCATCACTGTTTGTCATTGTAAGTGTTGACAGGTGCCCCTTGTACCAGTACCTCACCCCGGCCTCATCACTGTTTGTCATTGTAAGTGTTGACAGGTGCCCCTTTTACCAGTTTCTCACCCCAGCCTCATCACTGTTTGTCATTGTAAGTGTTGACAGGTGCCCCTTGTACCAGTACCTCACCCAGGCCTCATCACTGTTTGTCATTGTAAGTGTTGACAGGTGCCCCTTGTACAAGTACCTCACCCTGGCCTCATCACTGTTTGTCATTGTAAGTGTTGACACGTGCCCCTTGTAAAGGTACCTCGACCCGGCCTCATCACTGTTTGTCATTGTAAGTGTTGACAGGTGCCCCTTGTAAAGGTACCTCACCCCGGCTTCATCACTGTTTGTCATTGTAAGTGTTGACAGGTGCCCCTTTTACCAGTTTCTCACCCCAGCCTCATCACTGTTTGTCATTGTCACTGTTTGTCATTGTAAGTGTTGACAGGTGCCCCTTGTACCAGTACCTCACCCCGGCCTCATCACTGTTTGTCATTGTAAGTGTTGACAGGTGCCCCTTGTAAAGGTACCTCACCCCGGCCTCATCACTGTTTGTCATTGTAAGTGTTGACAGGTGCCCCTTGTACCAGTACCTCACCCCGGCCTCATCACTGTTTGTCATTGTAAGTGTTGACAGGTGCCCCTTGTACAAGTACCTCACCCCGGCCTCATCACTGTTTGTCATTGTAAGTGTTGACAGGTGCCCCTTGTACCAGTTTCTCACCCCGGCCTCATCACTGTTTGTCATTGTAAGTGTTGACAGGTGCCCCTTGTACAAGTACCTCACCCTGGCTTTATCACTGTTTGTCATTGTAAGTGTTGACAGGTGCCCCTTGTAAAGGTACCTCACCCCGACCTCATCACTGTTTGTCATTGTAAGTGTTGACAGGTGCCCCTTGTAAAGGTACCTCACCCCGGCCTCATCACTGTTTGTCATTGTAAGTGTTGACAGGTGCCCCTTGTACCAGTACCTCACCCCGGCTTCATCACTGTTTGTCATTGTAAGTGTTGACAGGTGCCCCTTTTACCAGTTTCTCACCCCAGCCTCATCACTGTTTGTCATTGTCACTGTTTGTCATTGTAAGTGTTGACAGGTGCCCCTTGTACAAGTACCTCACCCCGGCCTCATCACTGTTTGTCATTGTAAGTGTTGACAGGTGCCCCTTGTACCAGTTTCTCACCCCGGCCTCATCACTGTTTGTCATTGTAAGTGTTGACAGGTGCCCCTTGTACCAGTACCTCACCCCAGCCTCATCACTGTTTGTCATTGTAAGTGTTGACAGGTGCCCTTGTACCAGTACCTCACCTCACCCGGCCTCATCACTGTTTGTCATTGTAAGTGTTGACAGGTGCCCTTGTACCAGTACCTCACCCCGGCCTCATCACTGTTTGTCATTGTAAGTGTTGACAGGTGCCCCTTGTACAAGTACCTCACCCCGGCCTCATCACTGTTTGTCATTGTAAGTGTTGACAGGTGCCCCTTGTACCAGTTTCTCACCCCGGCCTCATCACTGTTTGTCATTGTAAGTGTTGACAGGTGCCCCTTGTACCAGTACCTCACCCAGGCCTCATCACTGTTTGTCATTGTAAGTGTTGACAGGTGCCCCTTGTACAAGTACCTCACCCTGGCTTCATCACTGTTTGTCATTGTAAGTGTTGACAGGTGCCCCTTGTACAAGTACCTCACCCCGGCCTCATCACTGTTTGTCATTGTAAGTGTTGACAGGTGCCCCCTTGTACCAGTTTCTCACCCGGCCTCATCACTGTTTGTCATTGTAAGTGTTGACAGGTGCCCTTGTAGGTGCCCTTGTACCAAGTACCTCACCCGGCCTCATCACTGTTTGTCATTGTAAGTGTTGACAGGTGCCCCTTGTACAAAGTACCTCACCCTGGCTTCATCACTGTTTGTCATTGTAAGTGTTGACAGGTGCCCTTGTACCAGTACCTCACCCGGCCTCATCACTGTTTGTCATTGTAAGTGTTGACAGGTGCCCCTTTTACCAGTTCCTCACCCCAGCCTCATCACTGTTTGTCATTGTAAGTGTTGACAGGTGCCCCTTGTAAAGGTACCTCACCCCGGCCTCATCACTGTTTGTCATTGTAAGTGTTGACAGGTGCCCCTTGTACAAGTACCTCACCCCGGCCTCATCACTGTTTGTCATTGTAAGTGTTGACAGGTGCCCCTTGTAAAGGTACCTCACCCCGGCCTCATCACTGTTTGTCATTGTAAGTGTTGACAGGTGCCCCTTGTACCAGTACCTCACCCTAGCCTCATCACTGTTTGTCATTGTAAGTGTTAAGAGGTGCCCCCATCATCATCATCATCATCATCATCATCATCATCATCGTAATCATCATCACTGTGAAACATGCTTTGACTTCCCAACTTTATGTTTTGGGACTGAAAACATTTGTGGATAATGTCATGTCTGATGACTTACAGAGTAAATACAATTTGTCAGCCACTGTGATGATCCTCTGTGATGTCTTGTAATTCATATTCCTCTTGTTGCAGTTGGCTCTAGTCGTATGTTTCCAGTCATCCAATGATATTTGGTATCTGATCGAGATGGAGGGTTTCGGGTTTGCCACTGTGCTCACAGTGGTGTTTGCTGGACAGGCCTATCTCAGATACAAGGAACCGGACATGAAGAGACCCATCAAGGTTAGTTGACAGGGGTCATGACGGGGTCATTGTGCTGTTAGGTGCCACAACCAATATTGCAGAGTTGGGTCACAATAAGTATAAAACATCAGTGGACGAGACTTATCCAGTCTTTAGTCAGATTCAGGTTGGATAAGAGGCAAAATACCTGAAATTGAATGAATGGCCCAAAAAATCAGTGATGACACCAGGTGTTGATGAAAAGGTAATCATATCCTGACCTAACAGTTGCATCTACCAGTCACTATTAAAGTAATTATTAGATTTTTTGTACAAACTTTTTACTGTTTGGCATGAAAGGCATTTTGTTTTCTTTTAAACAAATTCTTTGAGGTTTCAATACGTTAATTGTTGCCCACAGCTATTCCCCTTAATCTGCAGCCATTTGTAAAGAAGCAATCATGTCATGCACGATGGACAGTGATGGAAATATATTTGCATATTTATAAGACTCTTCATTGCCCCATTTACCTCTAGTCAAAAGTGACCAGCGAGGATCCAGGTTAGAATTGGTCTTCAGTAACCCATGCTTGTCGTAAGAAGCGACTAACGGGATCGGGTGGTCAGGCTCGCTGACTTGGTTGACACATGTCATCGTATCCCACTCACTCACTCTAGTCATAACGTACAACATCAAGCAGATGCCATGATATGACTGTGCAAAGTTGTGTTAAGGCAAACTCACTCATGTATGACCTCTTTGTCTTCCTCTCATGAGCAGATTAAGATGCAGCGAACTGGATCGAGTGGTCGAGCCCGCAGATTTGGTTGACATATGTCATTGTCATCCAAATAGCGCAGATTGTTGCTCATGATGTTAGTCACTGGATCGTCTGGTCCAGATTATTTACAGACCGCTGTCATGTGGCTAGAATATTGCTGAGTAAAGCGTTACACAACAAACAAAGAATGGTTTGAAAAATGTTTAAAATTGATGTGTTGCAATTAAATTTGGTACTGTATGCAAGTGTATATTGTAGAAGGTCAATTTATCTTGTATGTCGTTAAGAGGGATCTTCGAGTAAAATATTATGCTGAAACAGTCACAAAAATTGAATCAATTGCTGTTCTAAGTCTGTTTTCTCTGATCTTCAGGTCCATGTTGCGCTCCCCATAAGCCTGTGCATCATCAGCTTCGCCATCGTTGTGCTCACATTCTACCAGAAACCATCCGAAAGCTTGATGGCTCTTGGCCTCATCGCTCTTGGCTCCGCCCTATATATCATTGGCAACAGGTGGCAGAACAAACCAAGAGAACTCCAGACCAAGATCAGTGAGTTATGCTGCAAATTTACTAAGGTCCTCAAAATATTTGGGGTTTCCTTGGTCAGAATTATGACCAGCCACCTACGATTGTCATACGCGAAAACTTATGCATTGAGTGGTCAAACTAAGTGTCATAGTTGATTGGAATTGTTTGATCCAGATTGCTAGGCCTAAGAAAAATATGTTGTCGTTCCGATTACCCGACCGACCCTTGAATTCTGGTGCTGACCCTAACTTTTTTATGCGGTATAAATGAAATAAGCCTTTAGATACCATTGTTTTTTCCTAGCACTGATCGACATCGGTCATTCTGATAGGGAAAGTTAATATAATGATCCAAAACCTTGATTGAATAGACAATTATACATTGATAAATGTGTTATTAGCTTGTACTTTACGTCTTTAAAAAAATGTTAATTAAAAAAAATCCTACCTACCTACCCTAAAGTTTAAAGAGGTGTAATCGGAACCACAACATTTTTTTTATTTGGCCCTATCATTATTGGAATATTGCCCAGAGACTGACAAACAATCAAGCCCTTCGTAAGACTCATTTAAGATGGTACATATCTTGTCAAGATGGTCTCCGTAAACCCATACTATTTAGTATGTATCAATTTTGTTCTTTTATATTCCGGGAAGGATTTTTACAGCCTTTTGTTTAGTGATATTTATCTACATATTTCATTAAAAGACTGCTGTCTGTTTCAGATTCTATCAACACCTTCTTTCAAAGACTGTTCTTGGTGATACCACCAGACAACCCTGATGATGTGGACTGGGAATAATCTCCCCTTCTGTGAACCTACGTTGGGAGTAACCTCCCCTTCTGTGAACCTACATTGGGAGTAACCTCCCTTTTTATGAGACTTGAGAGTAGCCTCCCCTGCTGTGGAAATGGACTGGGACCATATTGCCCCAAAGGCAAAAAGTATAAGTTGTATCTTTGCTTTCTGCAGAAGGAAGATTGCTAATTGACATGTGAAATATAGGATTTATATTATGTTTAGTGTGTACATTTTGCATGAGTTCATGTTTACATGTCGTGTAAAAGGTAACAATTGAAGAAAAACACAGCAAACTATCTTCGACGACTGACCAAAGGGTCATCAGGTGCTCATAACAATTAAAGTTCTGGTACAAAGCTTTCATTTGCAGAAACCAACAGAATACTTCTGATCACCTTCAGATATTCATTTCCCAGGGCATTACAAGAGTTAGTACCCCATACAGCATATCCATTGCTTTTGTCAAAATCAGTGTTTGATTTGTTTGGGGGCATTCTACAGGGATTTTAGAACACCTGACAGACATTTGTCCCGTACCTGCAGCTAGAGTCAGTAAATATACCCAAATTGAAATGATCCCCAATTTAATAACTGCCTCCTGAATGGATTGGTCGAGGTGACTTGTATAACAGGACCAGTAAAAAAGAAACTTAATTTCACTTTATTGAATTTAGTTCATTGTTAAAGTATTTTGAGCTAAACAATTTTGACCAGCGGGCTACCCAAGGGTAGTTTGCATCCAAGTTGAAAACCTGTTCAGCTGTCCTGAAATAGGACAGTGTGAATCATGGATCTTCCATACATACTGACCAACTGTCATGTTTTAAAATGTTCATGTTGTTTTCTGTGCCTTAACTGATTTATAAGCATTTCAAGTGTGCTTTCATTGTGTCACAAGTGTGGTAGCAGGTTGAGTGTGGTTGGAACTCTTATCCGAGTGTATGCGAAAACTGTGAGAGAGTCTATGGTTACCGTTCTTCACTTACATCATCATGCACATATCCCTTTTAGGCAGTTTGTATGCTTCGAGTAGTAATAACTGTTCCTTTATAGCGATCATGCTCTTGTTCATTTATGTTGTATTTATTCATCTTTTAAGCTGTTGTGACCATATTTGTAGTTTTGCCTAGCTTTATCATGTTTGAATAATGTCCATTGATTTAAATAGGACACATTGACATCACTTCATAAATGCATTGACAGTATTATGGATTGACATGGTTTTGGTGTTGCAGCTTGAAGTAAGCTTACAGTACCTGTTCAATCAGTGACATCACCAGTGTGTGGTATTGAGTGAGGATACAACTTGACAGCTTAATGGGGGGGGGGGATGCAAGCCTATGTCAGCCTATTAAGATACTGGGGTTGGCTCACAGCAGGCATTACATTTAAACAAACTTAAGTCTGAGTTTTTACTTGAGTTTGAGTTTTTACTCAAATTTGGGAAACAGCAGGAAAATGCATTTCCCAGAACGAACTGAAATTGATATCAAACGTAAACATGGTAAACAATTTGAGCTTGATGGATAGATTACTTAAGTTGTTTGAGCTTTTTTATTTTAAAAATGCAGTTGAGTTAAAATTTCAGCGGTTTTAAATTGACAAACTCAGTTTGAAATTTGAGTAAAAAATGTTTGTTAAATAGTGTTAAATATTAAAAACCTAAGTTTGTTTCGAGAAATCAGGCTTGATTTGCTGACTGTTTAGTCTGTGTGAGATTTGCTGACTGTTTAGTCTGTGTGAGATTTGCTGACTGTTTAGTCTGTGTGAGATTTGCTGACTGTTTAGTCTGTGTGAGATTTGCTGACTGTTTAGTCTGTGTGAGATTTGCTGACTGTTTAGTCTGTGTGAGATTTGCTGACTGTTTAGTCTGTGTGAGATTTGCTGACTGTATAGTCTGTGTGAGATTTGCTGACTGTTTAGTCTGTGTGAGATTTGCTGACTGTTTAGTCTGTGTGATTTGCTGAGTTTAGTCTGTGTTTGCTGACTGTTTAGTCTGTGTGAGATTTGCTGACTGTTTAGTCTGTGTGAGATTTGCTGACTGTTTAGTCTGTGTGAGATTTGCTGACTGTTTAGTCTGTGTGAGATTTGCTGACTGTTTAGTCTGTGTGAGATTTGCTGACTGTTTAGTCTGTGTGAGATTTGCTGACTGTTTAGTCTGTGTGAGATTTGAATGATTCCATGACATGACCTTAATCATTATACAAGATACTGGTACCGCTTTTTCAGCCTAGTTGTACCAGAAATTCTCAGATCAGAATCCAGTACAAGGTGGTCTATTAAGTATGACAATTGTATGTTCCATTCTTGAACGTAGTCTTAGATCTAAGATGATTTTGTGAAAATGCAAAGAAATTTTGTGATAGTTGATTCTAGTATTTGTAGAAATTCACGTCATTACAACTTGTGACCAAGATATGTGTTTACTCACATCACTGTCTCATGATGCTTCAATGCTGCCATGACTAATGTGTTCCATGTTTTGTCTTGATTACTCAAGTGCTTGATGGGCATTTAGAAGTTGGAAAGTAACATAACAACGTATGGTATGGATTTACAACTTCTTTATTATTTGCAACATGACGTTTCCGGGCTACTTCTTGCCTCTTTATCAGATGAATGGTGAAGGGATGATGAAGGGGTAAGAAGTAGCCCAGAAGCGTTGTGTTGTATATAACTATGCCAAAAACTAACCAATGCATTATCTATTTCAATCATATGTTCATGAAAACAGTCCATCTACTTGTATATTTTTTGTGTTCCAGAATGTGGTTATAAACATACAATAGTGAGTGATAAACACTGGCTTTAGAATGAAAGAACAGTAGACATTTTCAAGACTTCGGACTTGGTTTCCAACTGTAAGAAATGCTGTATGTGATTGAAAACATGTTTTTCTTTGCATTCTTGTACTTTTATTCTTGTCTATTCTATCAATTTGAGAGATTTTGTCAGGGTTATCCACAGGTAATGTGACAAGATTTCTACATATGATGGAGCTTCACACCCTGTTGTCATGTTGACTAGGAAGACTATGTAAAACAAGTTGATTTAATTGTATTGATGATACATAACACAGTTGTATTTGTTTCTTTCTTTCAACAATTTTTATTGTTTGCACTAGCGTTAACCAACCCCACAGAATTACATAAATGTGTAAACTTGGTCTCGTCACAATAGCTGAAACAATGTGATGCAATGTTAAATTTTAACCTGCACGCTTTCTTCGGAAATTAAGGGATTTGCTGGTGTATTTTAGGGTTTGCTTGTTTTAGTCCAAAATGTTCCTGAAGGATGTTTGATTGGCTTTTTAGAAGATGCTATTTGATGGTTTGGTATGTTTCAGGGCTTGTTCTGGCGCCCTCATCAGGAAGAACTAAAGAACAGTAACAGTTCCTTAAGGATATTTATATTTTCATCTGTGTGCCATAGTGCTTCTTGAGTGCCTGTTATTCTTGTGGGATGTGACATAATGGTGTATATATGTATTATTTTATGTCGTGTGTATATGTGGAGAATATGTCTATAGTTATCTATTATCTTGACATACCCTACTATGCTTGCTTCTAGCATTGTCTAGTGCTTGTGATGACACTGTTACAAAATAACAGTAGTTTGCTTTTATGTTATTTATGTCCCCCTAGGGAGCCTCGGGTATGATGGGCTTGTATTTCACCTTGCAGTTAAAAGCTTAAACCGAGAGCCTTGGGTTAGGCGGCCCAGTACACTGTGCTTGTAGTAGCAGATGAGTGAAATGGTTTTACAGTTTCGTTGTGTCATTCTGCCATGTTGAGATATGGGGGTGTGTTCAGGCTATCAACCACTGGTCCAGACTTACCTAAGGCTTGTGTGATACAGTTATCATTAGGTCGCTCCTATTTAACACCATATTCACTTATTTGCTCAATCAATCTCCCTCCTTCACTTGTTTTACTTGTCTATGTTGTCACAGTTCTTTCTGTATTATATTGTACAGTTCTCTCCCTTCGTTGTGCCAGGATCATCTAATTGTGGGATCAAATCCCAAGTTCATTCCAATTATTATCTTTCTTTTTTCAATTTTTTCAGCACTGTACCTGCACTCATGGGATTATGTCCCTTAGTTGTGGCAGGATTAACTGATTGTGGGATCAAATCCCTAATTCCTCTGTATTATGATGCTTGATATCTGAGCACTTTATTACCCTTTTGGGGTTATGTCCTCTAGCTTTGCTTGGAGAAGATATTGTGGGAAGAAATCCCAAATTCCTCCAAACCATTATCCTCTATTTGTCAGCACAATTCCCATGTTCACTGGGTTTATCAAGCAGCAATTGATCGATAATTAGTGAATGATTATCAGTCAATTAAACCAGATTTCTGCCGTCTCTATTTTGTAAGCTATACTTTTGGCATAATCACAATAATATCATTTTGACACTGAAAGAAAACTTACATGCAAGTTCTGAAGGAACCTATTTCACATCAATTCATGTTTTCTCTAGCAGCATAAAAACAGTTTCCATGACAACACAGTTTGTAAATAATTATTGGGATTAAAAGAAAATTGTCTCTAACCTATAGCTCCTTATTTCTTTAAATCCTGTTGGATTCCTTACCTCTATGACATCATATCCATAAATTCCTGTTTGGCTGTTTGTCATGCTATATATTTTGTTGAAAATGTTCAAGGGACGTCCTCTTCACTGCCAACATATCTTAATAGTTGTGAGGATAACAATTCTATTTCTATTTCCCCATAACCCCAGGATACTAGAAGGTCAGTCCCTCTGTGGCGCCATGAATCCAAATGTCTCATTTGTGTAGTTGCAAAACACTAATAGTGTGATATATAGCAATGCTAGTCTAGAGGCCCATAATCCAACAATGCATCTTTTACATTATTTTATTGGCAAGTAAGACTAGCCACATTACCTTTGGCATGCATCTGTCATATTCTGTGTAGTAAGCCCACTGTTACATGTTTTCAGTTTCACATATAGGCAATAAGACTTCATTTTCAATGAGACTATAGTTACTGATCATTTCAATGCAGGAATCTATGTTCTGACTCTCACAGGGAATTCAAAATGATTTCAAGATTTGCTGTCTGGAAAAATATGTGTGCACAGGAAAATACTTTTAAAATACACTTTTTACTTCCCTTTCCCTGTTGTTAAGATAATAACCTTATTATGTGCATGTCCATGTGCATGTCCAGGGAGAAAGAATATTTTTCACTGCTTCTTTTAATTAAATTTCTAAAAGTACCCTTCCTTCACAAGGAACTTATTTTAATGGTGCCAGTGGCCGCTTTTAAAAGGAATTTTGGTTTTAATTCCTGATGATATCTTAGACAATCTCCATGTGTTTATATAAAGACATAAACCTTTAATTGTTAGTTGTGGAGCTTTTATGAGAGCGGGGCACTTATTGCATACATTTGGCTAGATTGTCTTCATTGTATCCTTTTATCACATGCCACCATATTCTGCCCTTATGTATTTTAGTAAAAGTGTGAATATGTTCTGCCATATTTTGTATCCATTTTTAAATGGTTAAGTTAGTTACATATGATTTGGTATCATCCGTGAAATTGTATTTAATGAGTTTCCTACAGGATGTGACATCAAGTTGATTTAAAAATGCTAAATTATTCCACATTGTGAAACTGTGAGTATGTTCTGCAATATGATATGGTTGAAAAAAGTGGTAATATGGAATGAAAGTTGCCACTGTTTCAGATGATTGATGGTCACGTACGAGTTCGAATGGGGTAGTCTAGTGGTTAAAGCGTTGCCTTGTCACCGAAGACCCGGTTGATTGACATGGGTACAATGTGTTAAGCCCATTTTCTGGTGTCCCCGCCGTGATATTGCTGGAATATTGCTAAAAGCAGCGTAAAACTAAACTCAGTCAGTATTGATTGATAACATAACAATGTATGGTATTGATTTAAAACTTCTGTATTATTTTCTAGGGATACTTCTTGCACCTTCATCAGGTTCACTCACATGGTGAAGGGCCAAGAAGTAGCCCAGAAACGCCATGTTGTAAATGATTATAAAATAAGTTGTAAATAATACCATACACTGTTATGTTGCCTCAGTGTGTCATGGTCTATACCTCCTTCGGGGCACCTTTGGCCCTGGTACCTAAGGCCAAAAGTTTGTTCCTGACAGATGCGTCCCCTGAAACTTAAAATTGTGGGTTCAATCCTGGTTTGCCCTGATTATGATTCCTGGTTTCTCATGTAATACTGTTACTGTTAGACCCAGTCGTCAGTATTAATGAACACTTACCCTCCCTTCTTCTCTCTCCTCTTCCTCTTCCTCTTTGGTTGACAAATGTCATCGGTTCCCAATTGCGCAGATCGATGCTCATGCTGTTGATCACTGGATTGTCTGGTCAGACTCGACCCATTTACAGACCAACGCCATATAGCTGGAATATTGCTGGAGTGCGGCGTAAAACTAAACTCACTCACTCACTCCTCTTCCTCTTCCTCTCTCTCTCCCACCCCTCTTTGACCCGGTGAAGATCCAGGTTTTGAAGAATTGGTCTTCAGCAATCCATGCTTGTCGAGAGGCTACTAATAGGGATCGGGTGGTCAGGGTCACTGGCTTGGTTGACACATTATTTCCAGACTGTCGCCATATAGCTGGAATATTGCTGGGTACGATGTCAAACTAACGCACTCACTCACTCACTCACTAATCCCTCCTTCACCCACACAACACAACTGATGGCCCTGCACTATCTTGTAGTGTTAGCAGATAAGTCAGTAGAGCTGTTGGCACTATGGTAAGAGTTGACCTTCATAGTCTCCTGTACAACATTGGCAGATAAGATAGATAATAACATGAGACCTGTCCACACTGCAGACGACTTATCTAACCACAGGTAATCTACTCACCTGGCTAGTTCAGATAGTGTCAGGTGTCTGGGATTGCTTTCTTGATTAGTATAATTTCATTTCTTGGTTCCAGTTTTGTCAATTGACTAAGTGTCAAGTGTAGCGTATTCATTACACATGGAATAATATTCATCAGAACGGTTCAGGTCCATGTGTCATGGGAGCAATGACTTCACCTACGGGTGTTTTAGGGACATTTGGGGATTTCATTAAAAATTCAGGCATGCAATCTCAATAATAACACCCAAAAATCTTAAGATCAGCATATTTTACGGAGTGCAGGTGACAGAATTATAGCCTCTTTGACCATATTTTAATCTAAGTTTTTATCTTCTTCCTCCATGAAAGTGTTTTCTTCCAAAATGCTTGACACAAGGGCAGGGACTTTGATTTTATCTTAACTGTTTTCCCAAAGTAACTGACGATTTCCTTCTTAATATGTGTCCCAAAGGCAGTGAGGTCCTGTGTTCTGTTTGCAGAGTTCTGTTTCATCACAAATTAAACAACAGGACAAATTCTGTATCAGTAGAGCAGAATAAACCGCAACATGCTGAGGTTGGTACTAACTGAAATAAAGTCAAAATCAGGCACCTTCCAAGTCACAATCTGTGGGTAGCTTTTAAACTGAAGTTCAGGGACATCATGATGTGTCATGTTGTGTGCCCAGTAAATCCCCGCCGCATTGATGCAGACAAACATGAAACTAACGAGAGAAACCAAGTGTCATAATCAGTCAAATCAGCAGATCCTGGTGTCCTTCAGGGAGACAACTCTTGCACTTCAAAATCAGAACCTCCGATGAACATTTGTCATCAGGTTATGATGTACTGACCTGCATGTAGCGACAGTTTTGAGACTACTTAACATGCCAATTCTTCAGTGACAGTTTTCAACTCCTGTTTTTTAATGTAGGTCTGACCTGTTTGTGATTGATTAGTGACATTATTTTTAAGATTTTTAGAATGTGTGAATACAAAAGCATGTTTTGTTGTTCTACAACCGTGACTCCCATGGTGTTTGTTCAGGAAATAGTTACAAGTTTGTTCAGTGTTATTTATGATGCTGTCATTGTACATAGAGGACATATCATTAGATATTTAAGATCAGTCTTATCGGCAGTAACTTATTTGTTGAATTTCAAGATAGGTTCAACTAGTTGCGCAAGGAAGTGGTGCATTTCTGTCGTAGGATTGCTACCCATATATTGTAAGGATTTTGGAACAGATTGGATGATTGATAGTAAGAAGCATTTTGAAGCTGTGAATCAGTGAAGGCAAGGCTGACTTATGGACTTCTGTTACAGTGACATGTTTCAGTGTATGTGCTTATGATTTCATTCAGAAGGAGGGGCGATGGGTAAGCCTAGTGGTGAAGGCGTTCGCTCGTCACGCCGAAGACACAGGTTCAATTCCCAATGGACACAATGCGTGAAGCCCATTGGTATCCCCTGCCGTGATAGTGCTGGAATATATGCTAAAGGCAGCGTAAAATTAATTTCACTCACTCGTTCTGAAAGTGAATTTCCACCTTTCCCAGACACTTCACTGAAACAATAAAGACGTTGAAGCCCTTAAGTCAACCAAGCCTTCATGGTTGATAATACATAATGAAATATGAATCAATTGCAGTGATACCAGTGAAGTAACCTTAATATTTTGTATTTAGGGATGCATTAGCAGACACTGAAACCAAGAGGAAATCCTGATTGTTTCAAAGGAGGTCCCCATTTTGGATTTTACTGGTCCACACACAATCAAATACGAGGAGTTCACGCTCCCATGATACAACAATGTATGCTTCACAATGTTCATCGTATGAGTTCACAATGTTCAATTGCATCCGACCTGAAGCAAAAGCCACATCATAAAAAGATAGCCTTTTTAACAGGACACAAAATTCAAATGAAACAAGTAATACTTCACTTTTCAAAAAAAATGTTTGATGTTTATAGTTTTTACCACTTGTGTAGAACAACCTTCTCAGACAAACACTACCAAATATATTCTAAACGGAAAAAGGAACTAGTAGAGAAGCCACTATAGTCTGTTTGCAGTGAAAACGTACCGATGAATTTTAATTCAAACAAACATATAAATCAAATAACGTAAAATTAAGATTGCGAATCCTCATAATTTTACCTTGCCATTTGAACGTTTTAATCTGAGAATTTCATTCAACTTAGGATAAAAGTTGTTTAACAGACGATCATAGTTTCAAATCGTTATTATTGGTTTGTATTACACGGGGGTATGCACATTAATGAAACACCGAGAACAAGAGAGTTGGTTACGCTCATTACGTACTGCACGTGCATTTGTTTCACTGTTTCAACTACTGCGCTTACCCCTTTGTAATGCAAACCAGTAATAGCGATTTGAAACTATGATCGTTTGTTAAACAACTTTTATCTCAAGTTGAAAAATATTCTGAATTTTAAGTGTTCAAATGGCAAGGTATAATTATGAGGATTCGCAATCTTAATTTCACTTCTTTTGATTTACATTTTTGTTTAAAGTGAAATTCATCGGTACGTTTTCACTCCAAACAGACTATAGATTCTATTTCCAGTCGATCAAAGCTTACTTTTTGATATGTAGCCTTGGTATCAGCTGCTAATGCGTGATGTAAAGCAATGTATGGTATCCGCTACCATTCTGCACCGACTGTTTGTTAAACGTTCTAAGTTTGCACCATTTTTTGCACTGATTTTGTGTGACACGTTGCGTAGCTGGAAGACAGATAGTTGCGTGGGTGACGGTGTGATATGTTCCTGCAAGCTGATTTCATTGGTGTTTATATTAAGTACAGTTTGCAGCTCTATTTTTGGAAATAAAACGCTCTTATCTGAAACCTTGTTCAGAACATTCTCTACCAGGCGGGTTGGGTAGCCTAGTGGCTGAAGCAGTCGCTCCTCATGGTGAGTTCGATTCCTTACATTGGTACAATGTTTGAAGCCTGTTTCTGTTGGAATATTGCTGAAAACAGCGTAAAGTTAGACTGTACCATGCTACTACTGACTCGTGAAGATTCGGGTTAGAATTTTCTTTTCTTCAGTAGCCCATGCTTGTAAGAGGAAACTAATGGGATCGGGTGGTCAGGATCGCTGACTTGGATGACTGGTAACAGCACTGATTTGAGCTAGCAGATACATTTATTTATCTTTAAATCTACATTTCATTTGTAGCAAACGTCTAACTGTCAAGGGGTCATTTTATGTAGTCATCTCTATATTCCACTATGGTTTTCAATACACATCTATATTTTTGTCCCCGACCGCAACACTGAACGGGGGACTATGTATTCAGCGGCGTTCGTACGTACTTACGTAAGTCCCGATTCTTGTTAACGCGATATCTCATGAACCGTTGTACCCAATGTCTTCAAATTTGGGTCCCGTGGAGGTCCGGGTTAGAATGAGCCTTCAGTAACCCATGCTTGTCGTAAGAGGCGACTAACGGGATTGGGTGGTCAGGCTCGCTGATTTGGTTGACACATGTCATCGGTTCCCAATTTCGCAGGTCGATGCTCATGCTGTTAATCACTGGATTGTCTGCTCCAAACTGCTGCCATATAGCTGGAATATTGCTGAGTGCGGCGTAAAACTAAACTCACTAACTCACTCACTTTAAATTTGGTAACAGCCTACATTGGATGATTACGCAGACATCAGTCGATTTCGGTGACCTTGACCTCATTTTCAAGGTCACCACGACACTGACCACTTTTCAAACTGATGTAAACGCGATATCTCATAAAATGTTGCACCCAATGTCTTCAATTATGTCGACAGCCAACATTGGGTGATTATGCAGACACCAGTCATTTCTTGTATGTGACCAAAAAATCAAAAGTAGTAAATATGTTATAAATATTTCATTCTTTTTTAGCGGCGGGGGACATTGCCATATTAGTGGCAAACACACATGTTCTAGACGTTTTACAATCTTTAAGCAAATGACTTTGGAGTGTTCTCTGAAAAGTACTTATATTTAAAGTGCATATCCGATTACGTCAAAGTTTGTAGACATGTAATCACCAAAGGATGGACCTGTTGAAATATTGCTCCACATCACGGGTGACTATTTGAAAGTTGATGAGATCCTCATGTAATGTCTCCTTTTCCTGAAGGAGGGAATGCTTCTGGTTACTTTAATATGGCAGATAGAACGCCATATGGGTTTCCATTATCTTTTCAAACTGAGGTAAAAATAAACTGAGGCTGATATAATCTTGGCATGTTCTAACATCTGCCAAATTCTGTAAGGTTGAGGTGTGTGTGTGTGTGTGTTGAACAGACGCCAGCTTTGTCGTTATGTTGATACACTGTAAGTTAGCGATTATCTCCCTTTCCTGAACAACTCTACTGCGCTCTTGCTTTACAATGGTTAGCGTTTTATTCGGGCAGCCGAAACTGGGGAAGGAATTGAAGTCAAACATGTAACTCAAATTCGACCCCTTTACACACTCCTGGGCTGGTGGGTGTATATTGCATGAATACATTGTGGGCATCATTGTCGATAATGGAGGAATTAGCCAGAAACATAGCTGGCCCGTCATGGCCCGACATTTAGGTAATCCCAGTTTGCGGGTTAGAAAGCTCCTCGGCCTTTACCCTAATCGCCCTGTTCGCAGATGACAACCTCACTTAATGCCATAATAGACGATCCTGATGAAACTGCTCTGTGTTTTAATAATGATCTATGAAAAATTTCCGATTGGGCTGACAAATGGCAAGTTACATTTAATCACAATAAAACAGATTCTACCAAGTTTTCTCATAAAATACAGCCCAGCCCAAAACGAAATATAATAATGAAGGATAGTAATATTACTGACGTTAATATACTGAACACCATTGAAAACGCACCAGATTATGAAAGCACGTGTAAGGAATTGATATGTTTTGAGTTCAACGTCTCCGTCTCCTCATTGAGTCAATAAGCGTCCGAAAAGAGTTCTTGAGGATGGCATTCCACTTCTGCAGTAGTGCAGCCTCAAGTTCCCGGATGTTCCGCATCAGTTGTCGCCGCGATAAACTTTGACCAATTTCGTCCCACAAGTGCTCCATGGGTGATACATCTTGTGACTGTGCTGGCCAATGAATAACCTGGATGTGTTGTTGGGCCAGATACTGCATGGAAAGTCTTGTGTGTGCCCGTGCGTTGTCCTTTTGAAAAGTATGGACATCTTGGTGGTAATTGAAGACAGATACAATGTGATTCTGAAGAATTTGCTCACGGTAATAAACGGGCATTAACACTCCCTTGACAGGCATGAAGGCAGTCCTGTGATTGTAATTTATTCCACCCCAGACCATGACACTCCCACCACCCAAAGGTCTGTCTGAACCACACACTCATCAGCATAACGTTCACCACGTCTACGCCAAACACGTAATCGGCCGTCAGCATTACGTAGATGAAGACGTGACTCGTCAGTGACTACCACACCATGCCATTGTTGTAACCTTTACTGAAAATGCCAGTCAGAACTGGTCCAACGTAAGGACGTCGAGCATGGAGCCCTGTTGCGTGTAGACGGCGTCGCATGGAGTCAGCGCTGATGACCCCCACGTCAACCTTGAACTAGTGCAGCAGTCCTGGCAGTCGGCAGTGTTCAATCACTGATATGGACAAGGTCAATATGGCGATCCTGATGGAGCGTCGTAACACGTTGTTGCCAAGGTCATTGAAGGTCACGGGTGCTGCCTGTCTACTGATGTCGTCTATGAAGCCTAAAGATGGTGGAGTGGCCAAGTCCAAGTTGTCGAGCAATATCCCTGCTGCTGGTGCCAACCTGAATCGTGCCTAGTACACGTTCTCTTTTGTGAGGTGTTAACCTCGGCATATCTGTCCTCGTTTCACAATCGTTAGTGAAGCAATGAGAATCGGTTCTCATACACCTGCTTTTAATGTCACAGTCAGTATGATTTCAGAATGAAATTCGCGCTTGTTTCATGGCGTGGCTGCATGTTGATGGGTTTTGGAATTAAGAGTCATACTGTGGACAGGAATTTGTTTCTAAAGCATTTTTTTCAACTGGACATGCCCTTCGACTTCATGTTAGTTATATTCATTGATCATTGTAATGCTGAAATCCATCTTGATGACAATATGGACAATTTTAGACTGGTGAGTTTTCAATGATGTTCAGTATAGTTATAAAAATTTGGTCCTAACTTGACAGAATCATTGTTCCTGGACTGACCATGTTAATTGTGTCGCTAAAAATGCTGCACCCACGGTAAACACGGTCTTTGAGGTTTTAAATATCGCCTCTTACGTAAAACCTTACAAAAATGTATTCTCGATTATTGTTGTCACATTTGGGACAATTGTACCAAACAGTGCCATGTAGCTGGAATATTGCTGAGAGCGGCGTAAAACAAAACAAAACTCACTTGTACCAAACAGCAAGCACTAACACTTGAAAAACTTCATCTCGATGCACTTAGAACTATTCACGGTGCTGTTCGCGGTACCACTCAAAACAGAATTTATGATGAGACCAATTTCCAACCACTATGCACACGAAGATACATAAAAAACTAACTTTTTAAAATAAAATGAATAACAATTCAACTCCAAAATTTTGAGTAATCTCGCCCCTCCTTAGGTGTCTGCTATTAAAAGTGCAAATTATGCCAAAATTATGCCCCTGCGTTTCCCAATCCCTGACGGGGGTGTCATAAATTGCACATAAATTTAGGGGGGTCATTGACATTATATCTGTTTCTCAAAATAAACTCATCATCATCATTATCATCACACTCCCGCCATAAATTATGAACGGTCCCTAAGGAATGCAGATTGTAAGAATGTAGTGTTTATTCCTTTTATAGAACATTCATCACATCAAAACGAAATCGGCACCAATTGTGGCCACTTAACAATGGAAGCCAGTAATTAATTTAATTGGCGCTGATTGGTAATGATAATAAAGAAAGAGAAGCCAGGGGTATGAGTCGCTACTTGACTTGTCCCGGAAATAACACGAGTTAGTCAAGTATGGACCATCTCGTGTTATTCGGGGTCAAGCAGAATGGCGGTACTTTACGGATAGATGCGAGTGCATTCGTAACCAACTCGTGGTATTACGGGACAAGCCGAATAGTGACTCGTGCCTCTCTGGAAGGATTTCATATTTGCGCATGAACATCAGAACTACTTTAAACAAGAACGATAACTCTATTCCTGTTTGATTCCAATGGTACTTTATATCACCGAAGCACTCGTATATTATATTGCTGTTGTTTTTGTTTGTTTTATTTTGTTTTTGTTTTTGTTGTTGATTTTATTTGTTTGTTTGTTCTTGTTGTTCATTTGTTTTTGGGGGTTGGGGGGTGTTTGTTTTTTTTACTTCTTTATTTTACAGAATTAAACCTATTTGATACAACTGGAAGCAGAAAAACATATTTTTTAAAGTCGAGAACGAAAGAATTGAAGTCAAGTATGTAACTCAAATTCGACCCCTTTACACACTCCTACAGGGGTGGGAGGGATGGTAGTAGGTAGCCTAGTTACTAAAGCGTTCGCTCGCTGTTTTTTTTAACTCATGCTTTCTTCAATCCCGTCACGATAATGCTATCTTGTCTTGTTCTATGTGTACCAAATTCAACTGATTAGGAAAGCCTCCAAAATATATTGTTGTTACTAAAGTACTGTCGGACATAGAAGAAACCCTGTTTTTTCGCATTTATATCTACAATTTATGTAGTTAATATATGAAAGTGAGAAATATCTGTTAAACAAAGTTCGGCCTAACTACAGTCTCAGTGGTAGGGAGATAGGAAACGTACAAAAGGGACTTTACTGAGGAGAGATTAGTGCAGAAATGAGCAATGTGATTTTTTCTCAGTCCATGTGACATATTTGGAACAGGCCATGGCTTTATGCAAATTTATGTGCGATGATATTGTATTACAAAGGACACTTTTTAAATGCCCATTTGGTAATTAACCTTAGCATCATTATAAACGATAGCTGACATAAAAAATAATAACTTTAACACTGAAACTATTAAGGATGTAGCTGCCATGGAGTCTCACTATCACTATAAAAAGAAACAGGTAGGAGGTGTCGTCTCAAAAGGAAAACCGTGTCCCCCGCCGTGATATTGCTGGAATGTTGCTAAAAGCGGCGTAAAGCTAAACTCAGTCAGTCAGTCAAAAGCAAAACCAGAGCGGGTGTAGCAGACGGTGGTTGAGGTCGGGCTGGGGGAAATAGAGATATCAGCGAAGATAAAATAATCCTTTACGCGAATTAAACTGGGAAAAAAACGGCATGTCATAACAATTTACAAATAATATCCAATCCTGTCGATCTTCTGGTGGTGATGCCACCTATATATTTTGAGACATTTCATACGATGGCTGATATAAACTTGTCTATGGGTATCTTATCACAACATAAACTTTATGAAAAAAGACACGTAAGATGTTAATTAATCGATGAAACATATTCAACACACATAAATTAGAAAAGCATAAAATATCTTTGAGATGACCCCTTGTCATCTCAGCACATGCATTTCATGACAGGTGAGTCGACGGTCCGTCGTCATACCTGGCTGAGCGACCTACTTGCCATCTATAGTCTGATCTACTGTTTTCAGCAGCCATTCGTATTTTTTTCTGCCCGATTTTACGAGTAAACATGCTTTTCTGGATATCCTATTACGCATCCCACTGAACGCCCAGTTAGGCCGATGTGGATTGTCGACGTATACTATTTGCAACTGTGTAAATTCTAGGGATACAGAGTGACAGCCTAAAAAACTGTTTTTTTCTGTTTCCGACAGTACTTTAGTGATGTCTTTTACATCCAGTGACTCGTGACTAAGCACATGCAACCTGGGCTTGTCATGGTACACCATGGATGATTTGATGGTTACAGCAAGACAGTTTCGTCATCAAATGGAAGGTGCGATTGGAGGCCTGCTGACAGAGGGAGAATCGATCGTGAGTTCCATCATTATGAGGAATTATTCCTTTCGTAAGAGTTTGGAATACAGCAATGTGTAGTGAATTAAACCACACAAAACCGCCATCCATAGTTATATACTATAACAGGGTATTCACCACTACATGTATTACTGAAATTATTGAATTCTGTTGCTAAATTGACACATATCAGACATATATTATGTTTCTTACATTTTACAACATTAAATACAGGACAAAATTAAATCAACGAGGAAACCAGTCTTGTTTAAAACAGTGAAAGTCACAATTAAACAATCACTGCCTGGATCTACTTTTTTTTTCTAAATGTGCCCCACATTACCAGTTGGTATGATTTTTCCATTATTTCAGGTCTCGACCAGAGAAGATCAAGGTGTTCCAAGTGAAGAGAGGACAGGTATTATAGAAGTTCTTATAGTTATTGAAAGGATAATAGATATTTAGTGGCGCAACATTGTCTAATGGCCATTCCTAATATCACACCAAAGATGTTTTGAAAGCACAACTAGTAACAAACAACTTACAGATTACAGTGTTCCAGAAACACTTGAAAAGTTCTGTAACAGTCTCATTCATGATACATCCAATTCTGTATCTATTCCCAAAGTTAGTTTTCTGATTTATAGGTATACAAATTATCACGTATGCAATACAAATAACATTGTAGTGCAATTATAGTATAAGTGCAATCGCCCTTAGCAACATCAGTGAATCCAATTGTAAATCCAAGGGAGACAACATATTTTGAAGTGTCAGAAATCATGTTATGGAACCAGAAAATTTAGACCCAGAGGTTACTAACAGACTCCACCTTTGAATCCAGTGTAGTGATCGTCATGAAAGATAGGTACAAATTGTGACCTCAACTGACTGACCTCAATAGTTTAGTTGTGACGATATAACCATTAAACATGTACTATGGAATAATCATGACTTCTCCAATGAGACTACATGGTCTGCTTCATGCCAGTTGTCATCTATATGGATGGTGCAAGTAAACACGCCGACAAAATGGAAGCATCATTCAGAAACAACGGTATACATCGAATCCAGTGTGACAGTAAGTACACTTTTGTTGAACAAATGCTTAACAATAATCAGGTCATTATGAACGCATATGGACTATCCAGACAGATCATGTATATAATTTCTATTTTTTATTACGTTTAGGATGAACCGTAATTTGTTACATCCGCGTTTATCGTTCTACTAGATAATTAAATATACGTATATTTTAAAGCAATTGAATTTTGTCACATAACATTTGGTTTGTTGTTTCGTGCTGCATTTTACAGTCTGACATCCGCAGCATCGATCTACTAAACTGGGATACGATGAAATGCCTCTTCAAAATCATCGATCCTGATCTCGCTCCAGTTAGTCGCCTATTACAAGCTTATGTAACTAAAGATCACATTTAACCTGAATTTTCTCGGATCCATAGAATTGATAATTTGTCCTTTTATTTTCTGCAGGTGCCAAGACATTAAAAAAGGCCATCAAAACAGACTGTTCACGTATGATTGTACTGATTGAGGAACGGTTTTCTAAACTGTTGGAAGACGAATACAGGATCTGCAAGGCCGCTTTCAAAGGTGACATACCTTTTCTGTCGAACTCTAAATCTCAAGGAATAATACTAGTTCCTGAGCTGTGCCAATTCAACTACGCAATATGCTCACCTTTAAAGGCATGGAAATAAGTAGGGTATGATCTGGTATTCATACGTAAATGTTGTAATCTAATTGGATATGTGTCATGTCTTATTGTCATGTTTTACACAGATCTGAATGCTTGTTGAATGCAGCAGTAGGGAATTAATGACGTTATTCCAAGAGAGACCGTTTCTGTAGCTGATGTCTTGCAAAATGATTTTCCCTATTGTGTCCTGTCTATATATTTTTACCAACACTAGATGCATCTTCAAAAGTATTGTGACAACCTTGCAGTTGTATTTGCGGTAACATCTTTTGAGTTGTATGACGGGTGCTCTTTGAAAGAAAGTATACCTTGAAATGACAAGAATTGATGGAATTGGCGGAATATCGTTTGAAAGATGGGGAATGAAATGTTGAAGGCATCCTTAAAGTCTTGTGTTTTGTCACCGAATATTTATTTTGATTTGGAATCCTTTCAGAAATTCGGAATCATAGCGAAAAAAAATCAGCAACAAGGGGAGCACAACGGAAATGCCTATGGAAATGCCTATTCATTTACATGATATACTTGCATTTCGCAGAGTTACCTTGTAACCTAGTGCCTTGCTTTAAGTCTTATCTATCAACCATTGTTTCTTTTAAAATGATTTGAAGTCCTCGGACCGTTTCCTGAACATAGTTCAGTCACCGAACTGTAGAGTAACTGTTACTGAGCTCACTCACTTTACCACTCCCACTTAAAAAGCCTTTTGAATCACTGATTCCAGAGGGACAAAGGTTCAGCTCGTAGGAACGTTTGAAGTTTTAACTAGCAGGTTCTTCACTGTTTCGTAAAATATAGATATATAATGCTGGATTGAACGCTGCATCTTGTAACTAATTTGAAGTTGCAAAGTATTGCATTAAGTATTGTATGCGTGTACTTCAAACGTGTGTACTATCTGGAGAACTGTTTGATTGATTGGTTGGTTTGTTGTTTAACGCTGCCCTCAGCAGTATTCCAGCTATATGTTATGTAAACAATCCAGTCTGGACAAAACAATCCAGTGATCAACAGTATGAGGATCAATCTACACAACTGGAATACGATGTCATGGGTCAACAATCTCATGGGTCACAAGAGCCTGTTAATCACCTTTTTACGACAAGCATGGGTTGCTGAAGACAACTCCAACCCGAATCTTCATGGGTGGGAACTGTTTGAACGTGAACACCTAAGCATATATTTTATAATTTCATCTTTCACCCTAGCTGCTGATATTGTTGTTAATTACAGATCTTGTAGAAGCTGGAAAGTATGTTCAGTTAATCAGTTATTTGGACGATGACGAAACCCAGCAGGAAGTAAAGTATAAGCTTCCCAAAGCCATGAGAAAAAACATTGTTCATCATACTCGGTTTACCAACAGTACCAATGGCTATGTAGTTCCTGAGGGTAGGTTCTTGTAAATGCTTAACTAACTGCTTATCTCTTTATTCTCTCTTAATTAAGTAATATCTTCCTGTGCTGTGTTCATCAAGAACAGAAAAACACTTCACCTGAGCGTACCCTTGCCGTCACACGGGAAATGAAACTAACTATGTCAACTCTTCATGAAAATTTATGATTTGACCAACACCCCAGATGCCCGGTTTTTGTCCCTCACCCCTGGTCAGCAGAAGTCATATGCTGTTCAGGCAGCCACAGAATTTGATACGTTTTTCAGAATCCTAAGTTCTTCCCGATGGTGAATATACAACACATATCTAGAAGCTAATGTTACACAAGTCTACCAGAGCAATGTCTCTCTGTGACAAGATTACACACCCTTCATCCACAGAAGTTATTGGCATGGACCATGAATGGACTGAACATTTCTTCAGCTTCGAGAGTCTCACCTCCTGTTGATACGTATGGTGTCAAAGGTGGATATATCTACACATAAACCATTCCACCGATTGCGCAAATGGCAAAGGATCTGGGTAATTCCTCTGGAAAGGACACAAGTACCCAGAGGGTAATGATGTCAGCGCTTAATCCATGGACGTTTCAACTTCATGGCATGACAGTGTTCTACCGAGCTCATGAAGTAGGCTTTCTTCTGTCAGATTTGAAGGGTAGATGATAACAAGCTAGCTCAACTGGAAATCACCACCACACAATCTCTCTATGGATTGAGTAGGTAACATGCTATTAATGAAAGAAGAAGCAAGAGACAAACTGAGAGAGAATGTTGTTCTCTGCTATGCTAACTCTAAAGAAAAATGAATAATTCGTCTGTGACCGTACCAGTCGCAATTCACCATTACTTACTCCTCTTTGTCGTCAGGGGTAATAGTTATCACTGATGAAATCTCTACACCAAACCCTTAGTGCGCCAGTCTTGGAAACCATCGACCATCTTTGACAGGTGAATAAAGAAGTAGTTCAAGACTGCAAGGATCAGATGTCAGTTTAATCAGTTCAGACTAAGAACGCAATGTATAAACAGGAATGTATAAACAGTTCATGCAGAAAACACAGTTCAAGAGTTGCTTTGCGTGTATGTATACAGATAGCAAAGGACAAGCACTCCTCTAGTTTCAGAGGAGACATCTTTTCACAAACCTCAAGACAGATTAGGAGATCAGTGTACCACCCGTGGTTCCCACTTTCACCAATAAAAGGTCGCCACTGAACGAGTGGAGGTGTCCACACCCAGCAAGGGATGCATATCAACGCTAAGTGATGATCGTATGTCCTGTCTTGACCCCCGAAGATCATATACTCAGAAGCATTACATATAACAAAAGTTGTTAAAAACTATTAACACACTTCATGTCCTAACTCCATGATTATATCAACTGATTTTATGAATCTGTAAAATAATCCAAACGAACGTTTTGTGTGTTTTCAAACATATCTTTACAAACAGATTCCAAGCAACAAGCAATGTCACGATTCCTCGTCACAGTTCGAGGCAGACTACAGTTACGAGACTATTTCAGGATCCTCGGGATCTAAAGCTTCGTCCACCTCAGCATATGAGGAAAGAGGATTCTCTGGTGGTCAGTCCATTTGAATATCTGTGGAAGAGTTCGCAAGATCTGAAGGCTGCACAGTAATGAAAGTTTGACCTCCACAAATAGAATTTGGGAAGCACAGTGAATATTAAGCGTGTAAACAACGTTAGGACTTTAGGGACTTGTCAACTTGTTTCATCATATGGTTTCGATGTGCCTTCGTTGGGCATGCGTGTGTTTGTGTGTTTTTCTGTTCTTGGGGAAGACTGCACAGTAGTAAAAATATACTTATTTCATTATGTTATTCTTCTGTGTGTTTTTCGATAGTAAGTTTGCCTTTTGAGCACCACAACATGTAGGAGATGAAACATAAAAACAGATTATGTTGGTTTTATTTACATTAATGTGACTTAATATGGAACTGACTTCGCAGGATGTCTGTGGCATTTCATAATCCAAATTTGAAGGAAACTGCTGATGTTTGACTAGAACATATTATCTTCTGCGTGGAACAAGGGTTACGTAACTTGTTGCGCCATTATCAGATCATCCTACAACAGCGGCACAGGTGGGCAATAACAACCATATTGAAGTCATGCCAGGTGCTGACAGCATGCACGCAACGGTTGGGAGAAATAAACCATTTTCCGCATCTAGTGGTGAGTTAAGATTTATTTATGAATGTATTCTTTCCACTGCGACTTCATGTACCAGTATGTCGTCTTGTGGTTAAATGGGTCTAAATCTACATCTAATGTTTCTTAGAGATCTGAGTATTTGTCAAACCTGTATTTTTATGTCATCGAAAAATCTTGATAATAGAAATTAAGCTTCCATATTGCTGAAAAAGAAATGATTTAGTCTGCAAATAAATACGCTGTTGTAAGGTAATTTTCTTTACAAAAATATACTGCTCATGTTTTTCTGGACGAATGTCGGTTATGTTTTTCAACAGAACATTCTTGTTTTAGAATCCTTCGATTCAGGGCTACACTTTGACCATAACGACACCAGAAGCAGACTATGAACTGTGCACAGAAATTAAGAAGCATATCGACAGCAACATTGACGACATCAACATATCCCTTAAAGCACTGAACACTGCAAGGGTTGAATCTACAAGTCTGGGATCTGTCATCATCAAGTGTCACGGTGAAGCCTGGAATAAAACTTGGACCAGTTTGGCTGAGGGATGTTCATCACTAAGATCCTGTCTGAAGTAATCTTTGCTAAACTGCCAAAAGGTAACCCGGATGGAAGTCAACATCAGTGTTCAGTAACACACCCTGAAGTGGATATATTTGGTAAATAACCCTGTGCATGAATGTCACCTTCCAGTTCATAAGATAATCATGACATCCAAGTATACATGTATGCTACAAGTAAAATAATACAAATTCACAAATATATTTACTAATTGGTATTATGATATGTATTATTGAAAAAATGGTAAAATAGTATCAGTGATATTCCATGTTATTATTACAAGTGGAGTGGGTGTGAGTGTGGACGTGGTCTTTTCTATATTTCATACAAACATGAACAGAATCTTATAACGAAATGAAATTCGGGTGTCTTGTGAAGGTTGAATGAAACATTCCGAACACCAATCTAATATAAGGACTGTCAAAACGATAAACTGGAAACATAATCACCTCGCTCGTCTGAACCATGTTTGTCTTTAAGTGTGATATATGTTCATGACATAGCATTTTCAATTACCCAGTGTGTTGTTGCTAATTTTGTTTCAGAGTTAAAATGTGAAAAGTGGATTACAGAATACGCAACTGACATTACCAGGAAGGATGAAATAGGTCGTAGCATGCTCCACCAAGCGGCAAAACTTGGAAATAGAACTGTTGTCATTTTAAGTCTAAAATCTGGCTGCAATGTAGATGATCAAGATAGTCACGGAAACACTGCTCTCCACTATGCAGCAATGTTAAAGAAAAAACAGTGCGTCTGTGTCTAGGATACTTATTGAAGGCAGAGCAAGCATTGAGGTGGTCAACAGAGATGGATACACACCGCTACATTGTGCTGTCACTAAGGAGGACTTGAGACAGTTGAACTCTTTGCAGAGAAAAAGTTTGGAAATAAAGAGAGCAATCCTACATCCAGCAACCCTACAGACGTATCATATCTTACAAAACTCATGGTCGAACATGGAGCAGACGTCGACGCTCTCAACAAAGAAAAGCTCACACCATTACAAGTGGCTGCTTCGTGGCAACGTTTTGATGTTGTTGCAGTTTTACTTACTGAAGGCGCGGACGCGAATGTTGTCGATACAAATGGTCAAACACCACTGCACCATGTATATGGGTCAAACCAGAAAACTGGTGCAGTTTCTAAGACACACAGACTACAGGAAGCACCGAGAATAAGTTATGTTGGGTCCCAATCTGTGGATACAGATGAACCTGATAATGATGGAGCTAGTGAAGCTCAATCTTCAAAGTTAAACATACCAGATAGTGCAGGTAATACTCCACTCCACAGTGCACTCACGGGAAACTTCACACAAGGAGCTATCACTCTAGTGAAAGCTGGGGCAAGTGTAAATACCAAGAACAATATAATGGATACACCCCTCCATACACTTGCGGGAAATACAAACACGGAGATTACTAAGAGCGAAAATAATGCCGTGATAAAGGTTATTGAATGCAGCAGAGATGTCGATGTTAAAGATAACAGTGGTAATACACCACTAATGCTGGCTGTCGAGATGAACAAAGACATCTCACCACTGCTCAAAGCTGGAGCGGAAGTCAATGCTAAAAATAAACATGGCGGTGCATCACTAATCATAGCTGTTCAAAGGGACCATGTGAAAATGGTAGAAACATTAATAAAGGCCGGATCTGATGTGAACATGAGCAATTCACATGGTGATACAGCTTTGATGCTAGCTGTAGAGAGGGGATGTGAGGAAAACGTTTCAGCAATAGTCCAATGTGGGGCGGATGTAAATGCTTCCAATACCTGTGGTGAAACAGCGCTCCACAAAGTTGTTCAGCATGCAATATCAAAGCAATGTATGTATGTACATGCGAGAAGAAACGTTGAGGAAAAAAGGTAAAACACCTTCAAGTCCATTCAATTTAAGTCATGATTTTGCAGACATTGTTGAAACTCTTCTCAAAGGTGAAGCCGACATCAATGCCAAAGATCACAAAGGTAAAACACCTCTGATGACTGCTATAGAGGGGAATTTCAAAGGAGAGAGGGGAGAAACTAACCTTATCCCACAATTAATTGCTTGGGGAGCTAACGTGAACGCTCAAGATTCGGTTGGTCAGACGCCCTGATGATGGCTGTAAAAGCCGGATATGATATATCACCACTACTTAAAGCTGGGGCAGATGTCATTTCAAAGAACAAATCTGGTACAACAGCGCTGCATCTTGTCTATGAAGACTTTTATTTCCTTCACATAATAACAACCTCAATGAGTTTCGACCATTACAAAGAAAGGAAAAACAACAACGCTTCACAACTGATTGCTGCTGGAGCTGACATCAGTGCTCAAGATAATGACGGTAACACGCCGCTGATGATGGCTGTAAACACAGGACATGATATCTCACTACTACTCACAACTGGGGCAGATGTCAATTCAAAGAATAAATCTGGTAAAACAGCACTGCATCTTGTCTCTGAAAACGTTTATGGCTTTGACACAACAGTCATCCAAAACTGATTGCTGCTGGAGCTGACATCAGTGCTCAAGATAATGACGGTAACACGCCCCTGATGATGGCTGTAAACACAGGACATGATATCTCACTACTACTCACAACTGGGGCAGATGTCAATTCAAAGAATAAATCTGGTAAAACAGCACTGCATCTTGTCTCTGAAAACGTTTATGGCTTTGACACAACAGTCATCCAAAACTGATTGCTGCTGGAGCTGACATCAGTGCTCAAGATAATGACGGTAACACGCTGCTGATGATGGCTGTAAAGGCAGGACATGATATCTCACTACTACTCACAACTGGGGCAGATGTCAATTCAAAGAATAAATCTGGTAAAACAGCACTGCATTTTGTCTCTGAAAAATTTTATGGCTTTGACACAACAGTCATCCAAAACTGATTGCTGCTGGAGCTGACGTCAGTGCTCAAGATAATGACGGTAACACGCCCCTGATGATGGCTGTAAAGGCAGGAAGTGATATCTCACCACTACTCACAGCCGGGACAGATGTCAAGTTAAAGAATAAATCTGGTAAAACAGCACTGCATTTTGTCTCTGAAAACGGTTATGGCTTTGACACAATGATCATCCAAAACTGATTGCTGCTGGAGCTGACGTCAGTGCTCAAGATAATGACGGTAACACGCCCCTGATGATGGCTGTAAAGGCAGGAAGTGATATCTCACCACTACTCACAGCCGGGACAGATGTCAAGTTAACGAATAAATCTGGTAAAACAGCACTGCATTTTGTCTCTGAAGGCAAGAGCTCTTTCCGTTCTCAAAAGAAGACAATCAGTGTTCACCATCTGATTGCTGCTGGAGCTGACGTCAATGCTCAAGATAATGTTGGCAACACATCTCTTCACATGTGTATAATGTATAATGATTACCATAATGCCATGGTATTATTGCACAATCCAGGGACTGACGTCAATTATTACAAATGAGATCTGGACAATCGGTGTTGCATGTGGCGGACGCTGTGGACGAAGGGTTTCCGGGGATAGGGGAACTACGTCATTTGAGACGTGGATATTCCCAGTATCATCTGGAGTATACGAAAAGAGAATGGTACGGGCAATCCTCAGCAAGAATCCCGATCTCGAAGCTCAGGACAAACAAGGCAGAAACCCTTTGGATATTGCAAAAACGTCAAGCGACAAATTTCATGAGAAATTTCGGATGTCAAAAGCTAAGCGTTTATCAACAAAACTATAGAGACATTCAAGCCGAGAGACAGCACGATCAGCTTACCAAAAAACTTAAACAATAAGTCTGGGTTTTGGTATATGTTCTACCAAAATCATGCGATTGTTGCAGACAGTAATCGTTTCAATGATGTGACAATTTGTGTATATTTAGCTGTCCATACAATGTACTGCTGATTATCAAACGATGCTTTTTAAAGAGAAAAGATGAATGATTAGATTTTCTATGTATATTTGTTGGCCTATATACATGTATACACTTGGAGACTGTACAAACTACGAAGAAATAACCAGTTAATAAGAATGTACATATACATCATTATCTGCACATCATTAAGGGATAGCCGATGTGACGTTAAATATTAACTCACTCACTCATTAAAGGGATATGTTTCATTTACCTATAGACATTTCCAATGACACACAAATAGTTTGTAGTATTTTATATGCATAATGTGAATGTACTGCGATTTAGTAGTAACTATGAAACTTCAAAGGTTTGGTTGTAAAATTTAGAAATTATATATTTTCAAGCGTTTGTTTGTAAGAATTACCATCCTTACGAAATGGCTGTATTTCTTTGCTTTATAGGCTGTATATATTTCGCATCTGGTTGTAAGAGGTAGAGCTTTGTTTTGAGTAAATAATGATTATGTAATACTGGCGTTTATGAAAATGTTAGATGGTGGAAGTAAAAGGTTAAGAACACAGAGGATAGTACCAGTTTGATTCTTTAAATTGGAATGATTGAACATGTTCACTGTTGACAGTGCACTTCTTGTTCAATTCCCTATTTTGCAGTATTGAGTAGCATTGCCAGACGTGAAGAATCTGAATCATGTTCTATCCAACCTTGAGTGATATCAGTTCCCAATATTATTTTCGTTTGTTTGAACACTTGGATTTGACTTTCGTCTCAAAACACAAATGTCATACTCATAATGATTTGTATTTACATTTAAAATGGTACATAGTGTATAGTAAATCTTTATATCTGCAAAAGAAGAAACGCAAAAGTGGTTTTCAGGCGTATTCCATGTATTATATAAAATAATCAACAGATCTTAATGCGTTCCTATTTGGCACAAGTCATCAATCGAATGTCAAGGTTAGGGTCATTTGTTCTCAGTATCGTTTATGGCCCCCTTTGAAAGTCCAGAACTGCCTGGCATCATCGCCCTATGGAACCAGTCAGATTACGAACTGTGGATAGGGAAATGTTCACCCACTCTTCCTGCTGTGCTTGTCCTAACGGTTGGGGGTTCCGTAGCTGTAGTACGCAAATCGTGATCAATGGCATCACATAAATGTACGATGGGTTTAGATCTAGAGACCTTCAGGCCCACGACAGTACTTGGATTTTGAGATTCCTCAAAAAGTCCGCTTTCAGTCTTGCCGTTTGCTTGCTGCATAAAGAGAATGACGTGTGGTCGACGAATTTCATCTCTGTAATGTGGTGCCATTAAACTGCCCTGGGTATATACCAAATCTGTTCTACCGGTATGTGCGATGGCAGCTCGCATCGTTACACTGTCGTCATCACCTGTCATCGTCCTTTCCAGCATAATGTTCCCCTCGACGTATGTAAATATGGCGTCTTCCGTCTGTATGGTGAAGCGAAAAACGTGACACACTCTGTGTCCTTGACACCACTGACGTCTCAGCCGACGATACTGTTCAGTCAGAATGACGCTTCGAACTGGTCGTCTCGGGCAAATAGTTGCGGCGCCAAGGAGTTTCCTACTATCTGATCTGAAATCCTACGCAATCCTGGCATTGCTACAGCAGTAGAGTTCGCCGTGGTAAGTCTATCACGTAAGTGACAAACCAGGATCTAGATAGACAATTGTTGACGGCTCCATAGTCTCGTAGTGGTGCTTTGCGATACGGTTATAAAACTGGCTACGCCCGAAGCCGAATCGCCTGCAGTCGGTCAATGTCGCCGTTGCGTTGCACGTTTTCACTTGTACATTTGAAAACTCGTTGTTCTCATTGCCCAACAATTTATGCTGCGCATTTATTTCATTTTGATGTGTTTGCAAACCACGCCCAACGTTGCGTTTTAGCGCCCTCCACACTTCTGAGCTATTGTTTTTGCTGTGTTATCGGCATTCCCAATGCATGCATACATGAGAAGGTCAGCTTTGTTATTCATTTTGTATGAATACACGGAAACTTCCGACAAATATTTCTAATTTTACTACATTTGTGTTCCTTATTTCTTTCTTTTTTTTGGAAGATAAGAGTATAAGTTTTGCAAATCAAAAATATATGCATTCGTCTTGAGCATAGTGAGTTTGTATTCAGTACTTTTCAAAAGCAGTCATAACTGTAGCTGCCAGTTAATTCAGTCAGTAAGTTGACTTGATTTGTAGATATTTGTATTTTATCTGTACCCGTTGCACTGTTTTTATGACATTATGTTTGGGTGCATTGATAAATGAAGTCCGCTCCTGATGTTAATCCTGGTTTTACATTGTATTTTACTTTTACAGATGTGTTTGTAATCGTCACGTTTACGTCATGCTATGAAAGATATTGGTTTTCCCTACCTGTCATGTAATGTGTAAACGCAAAGATACTGCATTTATCAGCAGGCTTGTGGTATTTTCTGTGTCAACTCCTTTCGTACATATATATATACGTATGTATATGTGTATATATATGTCCAAAATGATGTTTACTTGAGATCATTACGGACACAGTTTGTTAATTGTTATCCTTATTGTCATCATTAGCACTATTGTTTATAGTCTGACGGTTGTCATAGTAACCCGGTATGACTTTGTATTCTTATGTTGAGTTTACTACACATTCCAGTTCACATGTATGGTTAAGTTGTGCCTGAATGTCAAGCCGAGCGTATTTGCCAGCTTCACGAATGTACTGTTCCTTACTATACACAATGAACTTAATTAAGCAACTGCTTCCCCTGTATTTTTCCAATGATAGGTTTTCAACACGTACATATAACTTGTAGTGGTGACCACGATGGAAAAACGTGTTTGTCTGACCCCTATGATCCTTTGACTCATAAAAAATAACAAAATGATTGGCATCCATGTTGATTTTATGATGATAATTGCTCATTATTAAAAAACACTCATTTTCATACAAAACCATGTCTGTACAAGTATGGCCCTGGAATGTTTTATGTTGAATTTATTGATGAATGTGAACATTCAACATGTAATTTTGCGTGTCTTACATGATTCAAGGTCAATACCGAGTGTAACCTTCATGTGACTGTCTGACAGCCAGCAGTCTCCTCCTCATACCCCTGTTAGCCTCCTGATCCTCTGGAGGGGCAGTCTACGCGGGGTCTTCTCGTTTCGCCACCACCCTGTAAAGGATTAGGGATAATGCTGTTGTTACAAGCAGAGGGGTCGAATCATGCTAAGTTTTATCAGTCTAATTGGGGTGACCGAAATTTAGTATGTTTGCTGCCCAAGAAGGAGTATGATTGAATTGTGATTAAAAAGTTAAGTGTTCACTTTTGTTTTTCCAAGACGCATGTATAAATATACTCAAAGTCAAAGTCAAAAGATGTTTACTTTTACTCCAGTGCTTCTAATTCTGGCCTTAACAAAATGGCAAATGTACAGGTTAACGTAGTGTTTGTTGATAATAAATCTGGAAGCACAAACCTTCTTTATCAGGACTTTATCAAGTTGAGAATTAAGAGACGAAGAGGAACCAATATCCATTGGAAATGCTGTGGTCCTTCCTGTCGTGGTACCATCGATACCACTGACGTAGGTGTTGACATTAATGTACATTTTAATATACTTTAATATTTTAATATGTTTTTGGAATATGTATAAATTTACTATGTCAATGAGTATGAATATATATTTATAGTATGTAAAAAATCAGTACTATTCAAATTGTACAACCACCAACATTATTTTTATGTCATGTATTTATTTTATTTTACTTGGTTGCTTTACTCACTAGTATATTTGCCAGTAAATGTAATGAACTGCCCCCGCCACCTCCATTGTTCTGTCAATTAAAATGCCTGACTACACCTTTAACAATAGGGAGGTGGCAGACCGAGACTACACCGTCTACGCCATCCCTGGTGTAAAGCAGCTTCCAATTGGGACAGGTTCTGTACAGGAGGATCCCTTTGTTGCACATGACGATCAATCATGTCCCGGATACTCCAAAGGGTTAAGATCGTGGGAACAATCAACCGTGGGACATGTCAGGGGGATTCTTAACTACGTTCTTTCTGCATATTACGCTAAATATTGTTTGGTGACATTGTTTCACACGTTTATAAGTGTATGATATATAGAATGCATATATAGTTTTAATTTCTACAGATACATGCATATAATTTTTAGAATGATTGAGTGAGTGAGTATGGTTTTACGCCGCTTTTAGCAATATTCCAGCAATATCACGGCGGGGAACACCGGAAATGGGCTTCACACATTGTGCCTATGTGGGGAATCGAATCCGGGTCTTCGGCGTGACGAGCAAACGCCTTAACCACTAGGCTACCCCTGCGCTCCTTTTAGAATGAGCATGTAGACCAAACAATAGGTATCATTGTTCAAATAAGGATAAGTCCAGTTGTACTATTCAATGCCTTAAGGAATTTTTTGTGTGCGTTGTTAACAACATCACATCTAAGGCCACACCTTTTTTTCTCTTTTTTAAATTTTTTGGTTAACGGATCGTTTTACAGCAATACCTACCAATATTCCCGTCGGAAGGTGGTTAAATAAATATGCTATTTCAGATTTTCTTTTCCTTAAATGGTTTTCAGCACAAGTAGGCTGTTTTAAAAAAATAGATTATGCCATCGGTCATTTAAGTGTTCACATTTCCTACTATATTAGGGTTTAAAAAAACAGCACTTTCACTCAGTAAGGTTAATTCGGCGATTATATTTCTTTCAATATTATAAACTTTTGTTTTGCACCGATGCTAAATTCGCAACAGAAAGTCGATTTTAAAAGAGTAGATTTTTAAATTATTCATTTGGGTTTTATTTATTGGCGGCATATAAAAAATGGAAAAATTGAAATTTTTCTTCCACTTTAGCAAAAATTACCGTCGGCGGATCCGTAAGCCAAGTAATAAAAAAATGTGTGGCCTAAACTATTCTGGGAACCAAGAAAAAATATAAATGGAAAAGTGACCACATTCAGAGACGGTTGACAGCATGTACGAATGTTCCGCACAGATCAACCACAGGGATGTCTGGTCCAGACTTGATTATTTACCCACCGCCTTGATATTTCTTTACTATTCCTTTATCATTCACTAACTACCTAAATTAGCATTTCACACATGCTTTTACAGAAAAAGTACGGCTATAAAGAACTCAAACGAACCATTCTTTAAAAGCCTGTTCATGATGAACGAAATTAACTGTGCTCAGTCAACGTATTGATGTTTGTCTGTCTAATGTATATAAAATAAAAATGGTTTGAGGGCAATTTCCTGCTTGACTTGTTCATTACACTAAAGCCTTTGTGACAAGTTATTTAAAGCACATCATTTTAAGGAGTTAAAACTACTGTGACTGAAATTTGATGTAGTCCCTCTGTTGTGTAGAAACCTCTAGTTTAGTTGGGAACCGCGCGCTGAAGTCCGTTCCAAATCACATATAGGAGGGATGTACTCTTCAGAGCCTCTACATCAAAACACCGCATGTTTATCACCATTCCACCACATGCATGACGGCAACAGTGAAGACGGCTCTCAATCGGTACGCTTAATAAACAGCACATCTAGGTACAAAGGTCTGCTATAGTGGAACGTTCTTAAAAGGGGTGACAGATAGATATAAATGTAAAAATGATCACTACAGCTTAAAATATTTATAGTCTTTACTACTCTTTGTTCCTGGAATGAAGTTCACAAATAACCTTCCAAAGAGCCACACGCTATGTGTTCAGGAAGAAGGAAAAGAAAACTCTTTTTAACCTATCAGAATCCAGCATTCTTCGAAGTTATCGTTGAAATATTGATAACAGGGTACCGGCTGTTGCTGTAACTGCAGCTGAGGATTTAACACCCTGGTGCGCTGGACTAAACAATACGATAAAACCCCTTGTACTTGTATTTCTACAACTGCCTCTATAGACTGTTACTCTACTAAACGATGCGACCATTTGTTATTTATTTTAGTTCGTCTTATTCGGGGCAACTTGACATGATTATGTTTAATATAGACAAATTTTATGGATAATAACTTCTTATATTTCGTGAGTGTGACGTTTCTGTACAGATTCTCGTGAATTCTTGCTTGACAGCGGAACGAGAATCTGTACCGAAAAGTCGCACCCACAAACTAAAGTAGTTGTTATCCATAAAGTTTGTCTATATTATACTTCCTTGAACTTCTAAAATGCCACTCAAAGAAGTTATCTGGGTATGATTGGCATTGATCACAGACTAGTCACGTGATAATAACAGCCCTTTCATTTGACCAATATGGATTTGCATAAAATAATTTTTTATTTTAACCCCAACTTTTTTTCTTTTGAGATGAGAAACTCATAAAACATACGAATGGCCCAACGTAGGGATAAATGTTCTGCTACCTTGTTGACACTAGTTATGCTGCTCTCTGAAATTCAAATATACTAGACCGCCTCCGTGGTGTAGTGGAAAGTTAGAGCGTCCGCCCGGAGAGCGGAAGGTCGCGGGTTCGATCCCCGACTGCGTCATACCAAAAGACGTTAAAATATGGTACTAGTACAAGCAGCCGCACATACACATACACACACATGCACGTCGTCATATGAGCGAAATATTCTCCAGCACGACGTTAAACCCAATTTCACCTCACCACCTCAAATATACTAAGCAGCAAAAGAAACGTCAGTTTGGAATTTTCCTTCGCAGAAACGTATGTACTGTAAACTTATTTAATGTTTTGATTGTATATTTTGACAACATCTCCAACTTTACCTTAGCAAAGGCATTCCTTCCCAAACTCAGAATTGAACCCAGGAAATGGTTTCAAAAAGCAATAACCTGACCTCGGAGATGGTACGGTGTTCTCCATGTTTTCATGCAACTCATGCTGCACGTGCTGTTCACAAGGAACAACCCTATAAAATGCTCCCCAAAACCTGGTTGAAACATTCACATTACACCGTCAGCAGGATGCCGCAACTCACGATAGCTCAGGAGGAATCAGGCGCTAAGAAGACTTTGAAGGTGGCCACACTGCACCGCCGTTGCCAATCACTTCCAGGTCAACGTTCGACCATCTACAGGCAGCAGCAACGTTTCCGGGCCACCAACATCACAAATGATCGCCCCCGTACTGGCAGACCAAGGGTGACCACAAGACGACAAGATCGCCATGTTGTGCGACAGCATGTACAGAATCCTTCCATGCAGGCATCCGAAACAGCACACCAGACAGTGGGAACACACGGAAGACCACTCAGTACTCAGACAGTACGCCGACGTCTTAACAGCGGGAACCTCCATTGCCGTAGACCTTACCGTGGGCCTATCCTCACCCCTCGTCATCGGCGTGAACGTTACAGCTTGCCCTACAACACAAAACTGGCGATACAGGCAATGGAAACGTGTTCTGTTCACAGATGGGAGTCGGTACTGCGTATCAACTGCAGATGGCAGAACAATATTATGGCGACGACGTGGCCAGCGTTACTCAGACGAATGTGTTATGGAGACTCATGGGGAGGTGCAAGCATCATGGTATGGGGTGGAATAGGCCTGAACCAGAGCATGGGTCCTGTGGTGTTCCAGAACCTTGGTCCAGGGAGAGGAGGCGATATCACAGCGGTGCGCTACATCGATCAAGCTCTTAGACCCCACGTCATACCACATTTCGCACGTCAATGATGGGACTGCTCTACAGCAGAACGGTGTCAACAGTATGCAGTGGCAAGCCCTTAGCCCATTAGATTTAAACCTAATTTGACATCTTTGGGATGAAATTCAAAGGAGACTGAAAAATGTCATACCAAGGCCGAACATAGCCCATTTTATTGCGCCAGGCTTTTCTAAGAGTGTGGTTCCAGGTGTCAAATGGCCTTCATCAATCGACTGGATGCACTCCATCCACTGTTCTGCAGTTAAATCCAGCTCGTGGTGGTCACATAGATACTGAAGTCAATGAGTCTCAATGGACTGCAAACGTTCACGTAATATCTTGAAATTGTGCTGAATTAGTCATTGATGTGTCAAGATATTGTACACAGAAAACATTGTGATCCGCTTATTATGTCAATTTCTGTAGTGATTTGATTACAGTGCCCATCTAATTTTGAATTCGTACTGACGTTGATTTTTTTGCTGCTCAGTATAGTACCGAGCAAGTTTTATGTTCCAATCTATAGTGACATGACATGATACGCATGTGCGCGAACGTACTTTCCACGGTCCCATAGATGACTCAAAATATGCAAATTTGTTTGTGAACGATTCACTTCCAGTGAAAGGGATAAGGCCCATATAAATAGTATACAAATATTTTAATAACCGGTGTCACAATCAAACCCTGAAGCAGCTTTGCTAACAAATAAGCATCTCAAATTGAGAGGGAAACAAAACATTAACAATATACTAGCACAAGCATCACAGCAGAGGAAACCAGACATAGGCGTCAAACATTGTAACTAGTGGAGAACTGAAATCTGCATGAGGGGTGCTTTAACTCCACGACTACCCCTCCGCCCCAATTGGGATAATAACCTAGCTGAATTCTCATAGTAAGAATATAGAAGTTTTGAAATAATGGAAAGGCATTCGTCGGGGTCGTATACGGACGGAGATACAAATATGAATGGTCTAACAAGGACTTCTTTCAGTGAATGGCGTCGCCCTTGTAGATCAGCGATAGTCAGAATTAACATTCGGGAATATGGAGAAACTACCATAACTGTTAAAATTTTTAAAAACATAATAGTCTATGAAAATCAGTGTCCAGCTATATATTACCGAAATATGTCTGAATTGTTACCTTGTTTTATTTTGTTGCTGTTTTCCTATCACTTTGCACTTGATAGCGTTATGTCAGGCTGACTTAGATAAGGGTCAGAGTAGCTTCCCTTTGATACAACTGGTATCAAACACATGTGTTAGATCGATTTCTAATCCCGTGATTGATTTCTGATCCCATGGTGATGACCTAGAGTCAGGTTATGACGGACTACTTCTTTGATTAAAATTCATTGATAAGTTACTCATGTCTCAATTGAACAGAAACCTGTTACTCGTGCCAAAAACCCTTTACACCTGTTATTTTCGCGACTGAAACATAAACAGGTATTTATACAATGAAACACAATTAGAACATAACACGAATCTATCTATTTTTAATTCCTTTTATTGAAACCTTTGATTCTAGTCATGAATTCAAAATGGCTCGAACAAAATGTGAAAATCGCCGTTAGAGATAAAGGCCGGGATTCCTTCGAATACTCAAAATGTACAACACTTGTTCTTTCACGGAGAAATGCGACAAGTGTCATGTATCGTCTTGCAAAAAAATACCTGACACGATAACGTCAGTGCCTCTCCATTGTGAGATCGATTTGCCTTGTGTTTTCTTTGATGAATTGATGAAGATGACATTTTTCACTGATGAACATGATGATTCTTTCGATAAAAATCCACTTCCAGCTCCGAGGTTGAAACAATGTACAACATGGAACGTTTGCAAGGGTTCATGAGTGCAAATGGCAACACACGTCCTTTCTAATTCAATCGAACATGTTCAGGAACGGTTGATCTACACATAAGTCATTGCTTGAGATATTCCTCCGACGCATGATAATGCAAGTTCATGTCTTAATAACATACATGATGTAATCAACTCACATGTCATACTCACAACTCTGTAAATTCCAAGTGGCAATTTCTGGCTCGGGAAAACGAGAAGGATGTGGCGAAGAAGAGTAGTCCCCATTGATAGTGAACGTAACGTCAGCTATGTCACATTCCAGCACACGTGTTTCACCTAATTACACACACGTTTGGCTCCGATGGGAGAACACTGAACGTAAACTGGTACACAAGTTCAGATCCCCAATGTGCATATATATCCAAAACAATCTTCCGATGATGACAACCACCAAACGATGACGTCACACGCGCAAATATTTTATGCTTGCAAGAATTACAGTCATCCATATTTATACGGTAGCATCATCATTTGAGAGTGTTCAATTAATTTTCTGTGATCTTATCTAGTTGGCATTATCACTATTGCCTTGATGACAGAAACCTTTTGTTTGAGTAGTGATTAGGAAGCCAAGTGACGTCACTCATTCATAAACGTTGTGTTGTGTATTATTGCGCATCTACATGAGAAAATATGAAATTTGAATCTATTCAACCATATAATGGTGTGGTTTTATGTACGTAAGAAACAGATTACTGTACTCGCTTTCGATCGTAAAATACGTTTTGAAACAACTCGTCGTAAGATATATGGTATCTGACAGACACTCGTTTAGTTATCTTTATATATCGGTATTGTACCTAGGCGCATTCAGTCGTGCACTGCAGGGCAAGGGGTCTCACAAGGTACTGAAAAGACACTTAGACTGTAAGAGAATCATATCCCAGCATATTCATATAAGTAAAACCTTTATAGTTTATATACATGTATTATATATTTTCCGACACAACTTTCTCAATAATTTCTGGGAATACTATAGTTATGAGATATGGGGCCCTATTAAGTTGGAAAAGTGAGAAATTAGCCATTTGAATGCTTTATTAAAAGGGTTTTCATTTTACGTAAGATTACCCCGGCTTATAAGTAATACGACGTGACGGGACGCCTGTACAACCCCCAATATGTAAAATCAATACAATATTTAAAAACTAACGCAATATGTAAAAACTTAACGTAGAACGTAAACTATAACGCAATATGTAAAAAGATTAACGCCAACTGTAAAACTGTCTTTAACGCAATGCGTAAACACATAACGCAAAAGTGTAAAAACAATTTTAACGCAATTTGTAAAAGATTAACGGAATCTGTAAAATACAGCGTTATTGTTGTTTATTGTTTTAAGGACTGAAATTTATGTTTTTAGAAACTTTACTTTATTGTGTTTCAAAATACCTAAGCTATTGCAATATTTCTGACAAAATAACCTCATTTCTGACTTAATTGATATCTTATCTTTTGGGTCGTTTAAC
The DNA here is from genome assembly GCF_003918875.1 of Haliotis rubra. NCBI lineage: Eukaryota > Metazoa > Mollusca > Gastropoda > Lepetellida > Haliotidae > Haliotis > Haliotis rubra. The sequence continues at coordinate 1,486,561 of NW_025766259.1, forward strand.
ACCACAGTAAAGCCGATAATTGTGTAATATACTTGATATCATAATCTATATTCGACAGTATCCAAGGAAATCATTTTTTTCTTCATAGTAATTTTACATAAATGATCATATGGGTTGTATCTCATTATGTCCTAGGAGGTTTTACCTTTTGGCCTTTTGTTATTCCACAACGCATGTAGCGCAAAGTTGGGGACATAAAATTACCCTCCGCATTGGGTACTAGGGTAACCTTTGTTTTCAAATTTGTCATATTAGTGGTGAATTAATAGCAAAATATTTTCCTTAATGGAATTAATGTATTAGTTATTTTCCTGGCAGTGTTTTTTAAAATCTCACCCTCAAAATACACAAATGAAATGGAACAAATCCTGATAAAAAGCTTTAGCCATCCTATAGAAATTACGAGAGACTTGGGAATTTGTTTCAGAAACACTTTGAATGAATTTTAGAGAAAATATCATATTTATGATGATGTGTTTACAAATATTATTGTGATGTCACGCACTGACATCTGAGGTTTGATCTAAGCTTCACTAGAGTTGCTTCCCTTAGTTTGAGGTTGATTACCTCCCTTTGCCAGCCATGTTGTACCATGCGCTCATCAGCGACAAGTGTCGTTCTCAAGTTTGGAAGTGTTTTCTTTGCATTAAGCCTCGCACCAAGACGTAAGTTGATTTACAGTGTTATAGGATTCATTCCTCGTGTTCTTGTGATAATTATTCCATGGTATCTTCTGTATTTTATACATTTTGAAGAAACATGCATCTCCGTAATTTGTGAGGCTCTACATAGGTAGGGTAATGCTACGCAGTAAAACGTACATCTGTGTACTTTCGTGAGGCTCTATACAAGTGGGCTTGACATTCGTATTATATATTTTATGAAACAACTTAGAACTGTCATGGCATTTTGATATCGCAAAATGTTTTAATTGAACCAGTAAATTAGGCTCAATGTCTGATTTTAGTATATAATTTAGCTAAAGGTGTGATTACACTCATCCAATGTACAGGAATATCACACTTATAATTCCTTTGTTATTTTACAGCTTTTACCACGTCACACGTGATTGACTTCATCATGCATAGTCTTCATGATCGTACTTTTGGTACAAATAAAGGCAGTCAAGGTTAAACTAGCTGTTGAAGACTCTTCTTTATAATGTTTATAGTTGGAGAACAGTATAGTAAAAGGTCTTGTATAGGAAAATGCAAAAGAATCCACGTCAAAGAAAAATGACTGAAAAGGGCAAGAATATTATGAAGCTGAAGTTTGCAATTACTACAGGAAGTTTTCCTCAATAAAGAAAAACATTGAAAAGCGTTTCATTGAAGCTGAGAATGCTCAACGAGAAAATGACTTTGAATTGTTATGGGAGCTGAAAGACAAAATAGAAGGAGACTTGGATGCTTACCTTTCTGTTTCTAGAACATTTGTAGACTATCTCAAGAGATGTGCAACACACGAAAGTTCACTAGAACTCTCATCTCACATCATGATTTCCGATGATCTTTCTAATAGAGTTAATGATACCGTGAACAGTTTCAAGTTCATGAAAACTGAACATGTTGAAGTTATTGATGATGTACATGTGTCGACCAAAACTGAAGAAGCTTCTGTTTGTTCTGGAAGGAGCAGACACTCACGAAGTTCAAGTCGTTGTTCAACCAGCTCAAGTGTTCTTCTCGCTAAGAGTAAGGCTAAGGCAGAAGGTGCTCGAACTCGTTTACAGTTTGCTGAAAGGGAATTTCAGTTGAAATTGAAACAAGCAGAATGTGTGGCAGACTTAGAGTTACTTACACACAAGAAAGAGCTTGCTGTAGCAGAGGCAGAGCTTTCAGTGGTACAAGAGGAGATTGGGGAGCAAACGTTTGTCAAAGATCGTAACGTCACTACGGTTACGGAGAAAATAATTCCTACTGAGCCAAGCCATACAATTCTAGATGAAAACCAACAGTCATTCAGTGGAAATCATATTCCTCCAGGACATGTGAACCATGAAACAGGTAGATCTAGGAGCTTGGACCGTGACCTCTCATTCAATGTAAATGCTCCGGAATTCGTCCCAGTTCGACAACATCCGATGCCAACACAAGCTTCAGATCTCACAAGTTACCTTTTAAAAAGGGATCTTCTCAATCTCAGATTAACTAAATTCAGCGACAATCCTGCTGAATACCAAATGTGGAAAACAGGGTTTAGGAACATAGGAAGTGAACTGAACTTGTCTCCATCAGAAGAAATGGAACTTCTCGTTAGGTGGTTAGGTGTAGAATCTGGAAGGTATGCAAGTAGTATACGATCGTCCAACCCTCATGATCAAGTCAAAGGACTCAAGCGATTATGGGCACGACTGGATGAGCGCTACGGCAGTCCTGAAGCCGTTGAAGCCACGGTCAAGAAGAAATTGTTCAAGTTTGAAAGGGTCACAAGCAAAGACTATCAGAAACTGTATGATTTGTGTGACATCTTATGTGAAATAGAGTCTCTAAAAGAAGATGAACACTTCAAGAATGTATTTGCTTATTTCGATTCATCAATGGGAATCAACCCCATATTGCAGAAGTTACCACTGTTCATTCAAGGCAAATGGACTGACAGGGCCTCACAGCACAAGAGACAGAACAAGGTTACGTTTCCTCCTTTTACCTATTTTGTGAAATTTATTCAGGACATAACTTCCACCTTGAACGATCCAAGTTTCAAGTTTGAGGTTCAGGATAAAGTTTTTCCCCAGAAAGATTTCAGGTTCAGAACTCCAGTGTCAGTGAAAAAGACAGATGTTGAACAAAATGGAAATCCCTCTCTCCAACAAGCACGGCCACAAGCCAAGGATGTACCATATTGTCCCATTCATAAGGCGCATCACACACTGGGAAAGTGTCGCACCTTCAGGGCTTTTCCGTATGATGAAAAGAAACAGTTTCTTAGCAAGCACCGCCTGTGCTTCAGGTGTTGTGAATCGGACAAACATTTAGCAAACAACTGTACCCAGTTTACAAGGTGTGATGAATGTAACAGTGATAAACATTGCACTGCAATGCATGTTTCCTGCTCCTTGCGTGAAAAGACCTCTCAAGGTACGGATTCTCACAGCGGGGAGACACAGGTGAAGGTTGCCTCCAAATGCTCACAAGTTTGTGGTGGCAGATTTCAGGGGAAATCTTGCGCAAAACAATATTGGCTAAAATCTACCCTCAAGGGCATAAGATGAATCCCATCCATGCCTATGTGATCATTGATGACCAAAGTAATAGAACTCTAGCAAAGCCCAAGTTATTGGACAGGTTAGATGTGACATCTCAGACTCTAGCATATCTTTCATCTTCGTGCAATGGAAGCACTACAACTTATGGAAGACAAGCTTCAGGATTGGTGATGGATTGGATGACAAGCTTTCAACTTCCTCCTGTTCTGGAATGTAAGCATATTCCAGACATGAAAGACGAGATACCGTCACCAGATGTCGTCGCACATCATTCTCATCTTGAACATCTCACAGGCTTCTTCCTTCCAGTAAACAAGGATGTTCCCATTCTTCTCCTCATAGGAAGAGACCTCCCAGAAGCCCATCATGTCCTCGAACAGTGCACAGGACCATGGGGCTCTCCTTTTGCTCAGCGTCTTCCTTTGGGATGGGTTGTTATAGGCGATGTCTGTTTGGGACAGACACATTCGCCTCAGACCGTAACTGTGAATAAGACATCGGTACTGACCAATGGACGTCCGTCATATTTGGAATCATGTCCAAATAACTTCAAAGTAGAGAAAGAGGTAATTGAAGATGATATCTTCACTCAAGACACTATTGGTGACACAGTGTTTGAAAGAACCAAGGATGACAATAAGATTGGACAGTCAATAGAAGACCGTCTGTTCCTTGAAATGATGGATGCTGAAATGAAAAAGGGTAACAATGGAAACTGGACAGCTCCATTACCGTTCAAACTTGGCAGAACCAGATTGCCAAACAACAGGTCTCAAGCCGAAAAGAGAGCATTTCTTTTGGATAAGAATCTGAAGAAAAATCTGAAGAAATTAAAAGATTTCGTGGAATTCATGGGTGACATATTGGATAAAGGCCATGCAGAGAAGGCACCGCACCTTCGACCTGATGAAGAATGTTGGTATCTTCCACTTTTCGGGGTGTACCACCCAAAGAAACCGACCCAACTCAGAGGGGTCTTCGATTCCTCAGCTACATTTGATGGAGTGTCACTAAACAACGTCCTGATGACTGGACCAGACTTTACTAACAGTCTGTTAGGTGTGTTATTACGATTCAGGAAAGATAAAGTTGCAGTTACAGCAGACATTCAGAAAATGTTTTACAGTTTCTTCGTGAATATGGACCATCGCAACTTTTTGAGGTTCTTCTGGTATGAAGACAACAACCCTGATGCCGAAATCATTGAGTATCGAATGTGTGTACATGTGTTTGGCAACAGTACATCACCCGCAGTCGCTACATATGGTCTTCGCAAAACTGTCAGTGACTATGTGGTTCAGTGTGATGAAGATGTCAGGAGCTTCGTTGAAAAGGATTTCTATGTCGATGACGCTCTCACCTCTGTAGAAACCTGTGGAAAGGCTGTAAGTCTATTGAAAAGAACACAAAATGTCCTCCAGTCTGAAGGTCAACTACGCCTCCACAAAATTGCTTCCAACAGAACAGAGGTCATGAAAGCTTTCCTCAAGGAAGATCTCGCCAAACATCTAAAGACTGTGGATCTCAGCAAGGAACTCCTTCCTTTATGTCACAGTCTTGGATTAGCATGGGATTTAAACAGAGATGTCTTTAGGTTTCTCATTCAAGAAGATCAACTAGACAAACCATACACCAGAAGAGGTCTTCTGTCGGTTATAAACAGCCTATTTGACCCTCTCGGCTTCCTAGCGCCATTCACAGTTAAGGGCAAAATTCTTCTTCGGGAACTTGCACGTAAAGGCACAGACTGGGACGAAATACTTCCTCCTGATCGTCAGTGTGAGTGGAACCTGTGGAGACAGTCTCTTAAGGCTGTAGAAGAGTTGAGTGTTTCACGTGCCTTTGTACCCATATCACCATCTGAGTCAGATTCAAGACAAGTTCACATTTATTGTGATGCCTCTGAAAAGGCAATTGCTTCAGTTGCCTATCTAATGGCTGTGAAGGATGGACAAACTCATGTAGGCTTTGTGCTGGGTAAGGCTAAAGTAGCCCCTCTGCACTGCAACACCATTCCCAGATTAGAGTTGTGTGCTGCCGTGTTGTCCGCTGAAATTGCAGAGTTCATCAGTGAACACCTGAACATATCACTCAAGAATATGAAATTCTACACAGACAGCAAGGTAGTGCTCGGGTATATTGGCAATGATACAAGGCGCTTCTTCATTTACGTGAGCAACCGTGTTCACAAGATCAGACAAGTATCTACTCCAAGCCAGTGGAGTTACGTTCACACTTCATCAAACCCTGCAGATGCTGCTACGCGATGTGTACAAGATATGAACTTTACAGCCAACAAGTGGTTGTCTGGACCGCAACAGTCACACAGGGACAATCCTGAATCAAAAGAAGTTGTGTATCCACTTGTGAATCCTCAATCGGACAAAGAAGTGAAGCCTAAAGTAGTTACAGTCAAGACAGAAGTCAACAGATCTCTTGGTGTTAAGAATTTCGAGAAATTCTCTTCATGGACCAGACTAGTAAATGCCATCGCATTACTTAAGGATCTCGTTCAAAGGAAAAAAGGGAAGGTCGTCTCTCGGCAACAAGACTCTGTTCAGAACTTTCTATCTTCACAGAGATTTATTCTCCTAGAACTTCAACGAGAAGTGTATGGTGCTGAAATCTCCAGTCTTGACAATGATAAACCTGTTCAAAGACAAAGCCCCATCCGCGACTTATGTCCATTCCTTGATCAACATAGCCTACTCCTAGAGTAGGTGGACGACTCTCTAGGTCTAATCTCTCATCGGAGGAAAAGCATCCTATCATCATACCTGGTGGCAGTCATATAGCACAGTTGCTTGCTAAACACTTTCATGAACATGTCCAACATCAAGGAAGGCATCTCACAGAGGGCGCAATCAGAAATGGTGGATTCTGGATTGTTGGCGCTAAAAGACTGATTTCGTCTCTTTTACACAAGTGTGTTCTGTGTCGAAAGCTGCGTAGACCTCTGGAACATCAGAAAATGGCAGACCTGCCATCAGATCGGCTCACACCAGGAGTTCCATTTTCATCAGTAGGTGTTGACACTTTCGGTCCATGGCAAGTTGTGACAAGAAGAACCAGAGGAGGCAGCGCCAATAGTAAGCGTTGGGCAGTTCTGTTTACTTGCTTAACCATCAGGGCAATACACATTGAAGTAATAGAGGATCTAAGCAGCTCATCCTTTATCAATGCTCTCAAAGGTTCCAATCCATCAGAGGTAAAGTGACATTATTCCGCTCTGATAGAGGCACTAATTTTGTCGGAGCCACAGATGATCTCAAGATTGATACTATCAAGGTGGAAGAAGGTCCAGTCCAGCGATACTTGTACAAGTCAGGATGTCAGTGGATCTTCAACGCCCCACACTCTTCTCACATGGGTGGAGTGTGGGAGAGAATGATCGGTGTGGTGAGGAGGATTTTGGACTCTCTTCTCGCCCAGAACCCAAATCATCTTACGCACGAAGTGCTTGTAACGTTTATGGCAGAAACATGTGCTATTGTGAATTCAAGACCCATCACCCCTGTTTCATCGGATCCGGATTGTGCAACAGTGTTATCTCCATCAATGATTCTGACACAGAAATCTGATTCTGTAGCTATCCCATCAGGTGAATTCACTCTGCCAATCATGTATAAACACCAATGGGCACGTGTCCAGCAGTTGGCTGATATGTTCTGGGAACGTTGGAAGAGAGAATATCCTAGGGTTAGGGTTCCGCAGTTAAGGTTAGGGATAGGGTTAGGGTTACTTTAGGGCTAACAATGACATTGTTTTGCTCAGGGACAAATCGACACACAGAAATGAGTGGCCAATGGGACGTGTTGTAAACGTGTACCCAAGTGATGATGACATTGTTCGGAAGATTGAAGTTAAAGTGTTCAAAGACAATAAGTTTGTTGTGTTCACAAAGACCAGTGGCAGAAATAGTTTTGCTGATTTCTGAGTGACTTTTTACATTGTTTAATGTAGTAGTTCAGATCTGATACCAGTGAATTTTAGATAACTATGTGTTATATTAGTGTTAATTGGTTATGTTAGAGTAGTCGGTAGTTATATTTCATTAAATATCAGACGGGGAGTGTGATGTCACGCACTGACATCTGAGGTTTGATCTAAGCTTCACTAGAGTTGCTTCCCTTAGTTTGAGGTTGATTACCCTCCCTTTGCCAGCCATGTTGTACCATGCGCTCATCAGCGACAAGTGTCGTTCTCAAGTTTGGAAGTGTTTTCTTTGCATTAAGCCTCGCACCAAGACGTAAGTTGATTTACAGTGTTATAGGATTCATTCCTCGTGTTCTTGTGATAATTATTCCATGGTATCTCTCTGTGATTTGGTATACATTTCAACCCCGTTGAAGAAACATGCATGGGTTGCTCCGTAATGGGAGCCTGGAACCGTGTTCCTTTTGCCCAACCGACACCACTTCGACCCTTACTTCACCTAGACGGGTGGTTGAACTGGCCCTTCGTTCAATCAATCGGCTAGTCACGCCGATGCCCTGTGCATGGAAACATTCATAATGAAATTAATGCGCATTTTGGGAATGCTACTAATGAATGTTATAATTTGAAATTTTATGATACATTTTTGCCTAGAGTCCTATGCCAGAAAGGCGGTGGCTCATGGGCCAATCTGGTGATGTTGACCGCTGAATTCTGTATGTTTCTAAGTTATTGTTATGGGCCGAACCAGCCTGACAGTGAACTTGAGTGGACAAATATAGCTATTCATGTCATATTTGCTGGAGTTATATATCAGCCCTGTATCCCTGGTGTTTGCGTCTTGGATATCCGATGCAATTTAACACTGTCCTAGTTGACCTCCGTGGTGGGTGGGGGCAGGGTTGCTGGAATGTTTTCTTTCACTATGGCTTACAATCAATCTGGTTCAAAGAAGACATTTAGAATCAAGTTCATCTGATGACACTAGTCCAACTGTTGATTCCTGGGCTCGATTCCTGGTGATCGAGGCAAAAGACCATCTCCCTATTAGACTAAATCCATTTGCCATATCAAAAGCTATTCATGGGTATTGTGGTGAAGTAAAAAATGCCACCGACTTTACGTTCTGGTGCCCGCTCTTTGTAGAGTGTGTGAGGAAACAACAGTCCATAAACCTGTTATCAATCCATCAATTTGCCAATGTTGAGGTGGTTGTTTCGGAACACCGGACACTTAATTCCTGCAGAGGCATTGTTCGTGATAGGACTCCGTTCCTTGTCCGACATGTCAGAACAAGAAATTGCAGTAGAGTTACAAAATCAAGGGGTTTCATCTGTGGAAACGTTTCACACGAAGAAGGAGGATTCAACTATTGAACCCACACACGTACCTGTTCACTTTTGCGCTTCTAAATTACCAGAGTCAATCAAAGCTGGCTATGTAAACATCAGAGTGGAGGTGTATGTCCCAATCCACTCCGATGTTTTAAATGTCAAAAATTTGGCCATGGTTCTAAGACCTGTACACGCTCAATGGTTTGTCAACGTTGCGGTGATAACCATGACAATCCTGACTGCCAACAGGTCATGAAATGTATCAACTCTGATGGCCAGCATATGGCATCCTCTAAACTCTGTCCTGTTTGGCAAACAGAATCCAAAATTCTTAGACTGGAAGTGCGAGAGAAATATCACATTTGGAGAAGCCAGAAAAACTCTTAAACTCTCAATCGGCTACCGCACCTACACGTACTTATTCTGCTGTTGTTTCGAGACCAACTCAGACTTCATCTGTTTCATGCCAGACTGAGGCTGACATGGGTCAAATCTGTTCAACCCTTGTCAACTGAACCAGTCATCGAGCTTGACCTAATTAAGGCATCAGCTTCAACACCAGCCTCAACATCATGTACAGCAGAGTCAGACACAGTCAACACCAATCTCTGAGCAATCGTCCGCAACAAATCTTGCAAAAGAAAAAGAAAGAAAGAAAAAGTTCAATAAAAACAACACCTCAAGACTCTCACTCAGTCAGAGGTGCCTGTCCAGAACTCTTATAGTGCTCTGGACATGGAAGTCCTCCATCATCACAGAGTTCTGTGAAGAGTGCTTCGTCGTCATGTTCGCGTGTACTCACACCTATTGATCCACCATGAATCATGTATCAAATATAATTCAGTGGAATTGCAGAGGACTTAGAAATAATTTTAATGAGATACAGTTGATAGCTCAAGACTTTAAAACCGTCAGCATTATGCCTACAGGAGACCTATCTTAAATTTAATGATACACATTTGATCTTAGGCAGTACACATGTCACCACTCATTTTTCTCCTCAGGGGACAAAGCAACTGGGGGTGCTTCTATATTAGTCAGAAATAATGTCATTCATAGTGACATTCCCTGAATACTAATCTTTCAAGCCGTAGCTATCCGCATTACTTTGCACATAGCATTTACCTTGTGCTCACTGTACACTCCACCTTCATCTGCTCTTCAACAATCTGATCTTCAGAATCTGTATGATCAACTACCTAAGCCCTGTATCATCATGGGCGATTTGAACGGGTACAACCCTCTATGGGGCAGTACCTGTATAAACAATAAAGGTAAGGCAATTGAAGATTTTATTTCTAATAATAATTTATGTGTGTTTAATGATGAATCAAGCACCTATTTGCACCCTGCTACAGGAACCTATTCTTCCCTTTGATCTGTCCCTCGCAGATGCGAATGTTTACAACGAGTTTGAATGGTCTGTTCATGATGACCTTTGTGGAAGCGATCACTTCCCTACTGTCCTCAAAGCTATCAGACCGGATGATGATTCCCCTTCATCACGGTGGAATTTCTCCAAGGCCAACTGGTCCTTATTTGAAATAATGTGTGTCAAACTAAAACCGGACATCTTTAATAATGTATCAGATCCAATACACCTGTTTTCCGCTGAACTGAATGAAATTGCTGACCAAACAATTCCTAAGTCCTCTTCAAATCCTCACATTCGTAAACCATGGTTTAACAACGAATGCAAACAAGCCAGGAAATGTAGGAAGAAGGCAGAAAAATATTTTCGCCGACACCCTACTGTTCATAATTTGAACAATGTTAAAATTACCAGTGCCAAGGCACGAAGGGCATATAAGCAAAACAAGCGCCTTTCTTGGAGAAACTATGTCTCCAAAATTAATTCGCGCACACCTATGTCTAAGGTGTGGAACATGGTCCAGAGAATGAAAGGCAAAGGTCTCCAAATCTGCTGTTCATCATCTTAAAGATGGTGACAATTTAATAACTGATAAATGCAACATTGCAAATAAAATTGGCGAAACTCTTGCCAAAAATTCTTCATCGGCAAATTATGTCCCTGAGTTTCAGAGATATCAGAAACAACAGGAAAAGAAAAAACTTAATTTCGACTCCAATAACGGTGAAGATTATAATGAAGTGTTTTCATTACATGAGCTACATACTGCTCTTGAGCAAGCTCATGACACTGCAGCGGGTGATGATAATATACATTACCAGCTATTGAAACACTTACCGGAACCATGTCTGATGACACTTTTAGATATATTTGACAAAATATGGACGTCTGGGGAATTTCCTCCTTCATGGCGTAATGCCATTGTAGTCCCAATACCAAAACCTGGCAAGGATCATACTGATCCGTCAAATTATAGACCGATCTCTCTAACTAGCTGTGTCTGTAAAACCATGGAACGTATGGTGAATAATAGATTAACTTGGTATCTTGAAACCAATAACCTCATAACAAATATTCAATGTGGTTTCAGGAAAAATCGTAGTACCATTGATCATTTGGTACGCGCTTAGAATCCTTTGTTAAAAATGCAATCGTAAATAAACAACATGCTGTATCGATTTTCTTTGATCTTGAGAAAGCTTATGATACGACCTGGAAGCATGGCATTTTGAAGGATTTACATGATTTCGGTTTGAGAGGCCGTTTGCCTCTCTTTATATCACAGTTTTTAAAAAACAGACAATTTCAAGTCCGAGTGGGTTCAACCCTGTCTGATCATTATAATCAGGATCAGGGTGTCCCCCAAGGCAGTATTTTGTCTGTCACATTGTTTAGTATTAAGATTAACAGTTTATCCAAGGTTTTAAACGATTCAATTGATGGATCACTTTTTGTGGATGATTTTAATATTTCTTGTCGTGGTAAAAATATGCATACTATTGAACGGCAATTGCAGTTGTGTTTAAATAAAATACATAAATGGTGTCTTGAAAACGGCTTTAAATTTTCCAAGTCCAAAACTAATTGTCTACACTTTTGTAGAAAATATAAGCCGCATAAAGATCCAGAACTATCCTTAAATGGCACTCCCATCAAAGTTGTTAAGGAGGCCAAATTCTTGGGTCTAATTTTCGACTCCCATTTAACCTTTTTGCCGCATATTAAATCCCTAAAAACTAAATGCCTGAAGGCACTTGATTTGTTGAAAGTCGTGTCTAATTCAAGGTGGGGAGGGGATCAAGCTACGCTCCTACACCTTTACAGATCACTTGTCCGCTCGAAGCTTGATTATGGCTCCATCGTATATATAGGTGGAGCCTGTAAAAGCAACTTAAAACTCTTAGATTCAGTCCACCATCAAGGTCTGAGACTTTGTCTTGGGTCTTTTAGAACTTCTCCTATTGATAGTCTCTATGTTGAGGGCTGATGAGCCATCCCTACCCAACGTCGTATCAAACTCTCTTTACAGTATATAACAAAACTCTATTCTAACGAGTCTAATCCTGCATTTAACTGTGTTTTCAATCCTTTTTATGAGGAGTTGTACAACAAAAGCCTTCTCTTGTTCCGCCTCTTGGGCACAGAATTAAACCATTTCTTTCTGATGCCGGCATTGAGCTGGAAAATATAGCTCCTTCCCGTCTTCTTTCTTCTCCGCCTTGGCAATTGGTTTAGGCCACAAGTTGACTTAACATTAACAGCATTTAAAAAGCAGAAACTAATGAATTACAGTATAAAACAAGAATATCATCAATTAAAAAGTCAATATAATACATATAAATCCTTATTTACAGATGGATCAAAGGATGGTGGCGCGGTGGCATGTGCCACTGTCATTGGATCCAGAACAATATCTTCTCGTTTACCAGATAACAGCTCTATTTTACAGCAGAAGCAAACGCCATCTTAACAGCTCTTAAATATATTAATAAACACCGTAAATATCAACAATATATCATCTTTTCAGATTCTCTTTCTTGTCTTCAGGCTATTAAAATATTTCTTGCAAACATCCACTTTTATTAGAAATTATTGAATTGAATAATGAGCTTGCTACTGGCCAGTGCGACATCGTCTTTTGTTGGTTACCCAGCCACGTTGGCATTTCTGGGAATACCATGGCTGATCTTGCTGCCAAGGCAGCACTCAACAAATCTGTGACACCACTTCTTATTCCGTACTCTGATTATAAAGCTGGCATTAGAACTTACATCCGTGATCTGATGCAGAAGAAGTGGGACGTCCAAGTAGGTATTAATAAATTACATGCAATAAAACCCTATATTGGTTACACCTACTTGGGTTGTCAGTCCAGATTTGAAGAGGTCATTATGCGACGATGTCGCGTGGCCGCTACCAGATATACTCATGAATATTTATTGAAAGGCGACGATCCTCCGTTTTGTATCCCTTGTGATGAAAGGATCACAGTCAAGCATGTCTTGCTTGACTGCATTGAATATTCCATCACAAGGGGATAAGTATTTTAATGTCAAAACATTGAAGGATCTTTTTAATAATGTTAGTTCTCATTTAGTTGTTGCCCTTTTTAAAAGAATTAGATTTGTTAACAGATTTATAAAATAGCTAAATATTTTTATTATTGGAAGTTTGAATTAGTAACATAGATTGTTGGTGGCTGTATCCTCGAGGGGGGTTAAAGTATTGTAAAATTATTGTCCTCCTGAGGAGATGTAAGGGCGAATCCCAAAACATTCAAAGTCAATTTCAATTTTTCCGTTTTTAATCGTAGAATATTTGTAATTTTTAATGTATGGCTAGAGATATGTCTTAATTGCTAACGGCTGAGGGGGATGATATAAATCCAGCTAGGGCCCATGCAGGGAAGCAAATGTACTGTAAGTCCCCATGGTCCCTAGTATTGGTGATCTCACCTTCAGTTGTTAGCGATCTATAGCCCATTTTAGATTGTGTTGTCCCCTATGGTTAAAATGTTTTAGATTCAATTACTAGTTTTACATATATATATCTGTGATACTCTAGTTGCTTTACTGTCCTTCGATGACAGGTTTTATAATATATACATATTCCATTACAATGTAAAAATGTTCTCGTCACGATATGGCTGAAATATTGCCGATGTGACGTTAAATATTAACTCACTCACTCACTCATCTCCGAAATTTGTGAGGGCTCTACATAGGTAGGGTAATGCTACGCGGTAAAGAGAGCGTACATCTGTGTACTTTCGTGAGGCTCTCTATACAAGTGGGCTTGACATTCGTATTATATATTTTACTAGAAACAACTTAGAACTGTCATGGCATTTTGATATCGCAAAATGTTTTAATTGAACCAGTAAATTAGGCTCAATGTCTGGTATTTGTGTTGTTTACACAATTTAGTATAATTTAGCTAAAGGTGTGATTACACTCATCCAATGTACAGGAATATCACACTTATAATTCCTTTGTTATTTTACAGCTTTTACCACGTCACACGTGATTGACCTCTATCATCATGCATAGTCTTCTATGATCGTACTTTTGGGTACAAATAAAGGCAGTCAAAAGGTTAAACTAACTGTTGAAGACTCTTCTTTATAGTTGGAGAACAGCATAACTCGTGTGACGTACGAGATTAGTATGCAACTACCCATACGTTGACCACGTGGGTAATAAAATCAATTTATGTTGGAGAACATAATAAACAGAATACTCAACTCGCTTCCGTGAAATATCAGCTTCATTAAACACGTGAGATTTAGTATCAAACTTGCTTTTGCTCGTTTAATACCTAATCATTAACTCGTTAAATATAATTGGTATCATGCGGAAGGACATTTAGTATTCTCTATTTGTATGATGCAGAGTCAATAGAAAAGTAAAGGCAGAACACCATGAAACAATAGTTGGTGAAGGTTATGGAATAATACATCAGCCTTTGCTGTGAGACTGAAAGTTAGTCACTGAAAAGTACGGTGCATGACATTGTAAAGGCATTCACGTCATTTATAGAGGAGTCGAATTATTGGTGTAGTGTCACTGATTATTGTGTTTCTTGTATTCTTTAATGAAGTATTCTCTTATCGTTTAACATACTTGGAAGTATTTCATTTCATCTTGCCTAAATTATAAGTTCCAAGAACATTAGGAATTTACAAAATCTCTATCAGTATGGTGAAAGACGCGTTGCTGGGGGTACCTGGCTATTTCTGCAATATAGCGACCAAAACAAGTTATACATATGTGCAGAGTAAAAGGGGGACATCGGTGAGTATTTTGTCATTTCTAATGCTGTGTCTTAAAATACAGACTATTATCGAGTATAAAGAGCTGAACTTCTCCCCGTCCTGACGCGAGTCCCCGTGTGTGCACGTGGTGTCAGTTTCAACCACGTGAAGTCCGTGCACTACAGTTCCACCGACACAGTGGACGGAGAGCCTTTGGTAAAGCGGTCTAAGCCAGGTTATAAAACTTGGACGGACTGTATGTAAACCTGTGTGGCTGCGATACAACATTTCATTGCGGGGATCTAAAGTGTCGTAATCTGCATGGCGAACATGTAATAGCCGCCCACATCCGGGTAACGGCACGATATCTGTGTTAGGCGCACAGTGACAGCGGAATGAGTGAAGTTAAAATTAAAAGTCTCACATCGGTAGTAGTAAGTGAGGTTAAGATTTTTTAAGGCACATCAGAGAAGCATTTCAGTGACTATATAAAGTCCAGAGAAAAGTATCAACTTCGTGCAAATGAGTTACTGAGCTAATTAACGCCAAACAATGAAGCAGAGTGTGTGATTGCAAGACTTCGGGCAATACTACATTTGTGAAGTTGTAAGGAAACGAGACAAGTTTCCTTTGTACAATTTTTAAGTGAGTGAAGTGGGTTATTATTTAACGTCAACTCAGCCATATGGTGACGAGAACATTTGACATTGAAATAGAATCTATATAGATGAGTATAAAAACCTGCCGACGAAGGACAGTAAACGACTAAAATATCATAATTTGAATGAAAACTAGCCTAGACAGTTAAAACTAATAGTGAGTGAGTTAATATTTAACGTCACATCGGCAATATTTCAACCATCATCGTGACGAGATAAAACTAATAGCACTATTTGGACAATACAATATTTAAAAAATGGCTAGAGATCGCCAACAACTGAAGGTAGATCACCATACTAGGGACTACAATTTGGATAAAAAGAGACACTTAAGAGTCGGCGAACCAAATGACGCTGATGTCCCCAAAGGTCTAATCTGACTACCTCTGTGACCTTGTTCCCTAACTTTGTCTCTGAATACAGTCAATGTAATCTCCGTAAGAAATCTAAGCTACAAACAAATATATTGTAGTACTAAAATATATGAACAATCGTTCCTATAGTCCGTTTGGCTCAAAAGCAGACCGGATTAATTGCAATCCTAACTCGAAAACTAATAAACATAAAATACTCAATGAAACGCTGATCATAATCAAAACATCATGTACCCACTCTGAGAGGTTTTGCAGAATTTTTTGTCCTAAAATAAAAAAGTTGTTTAACAATCTATCATTAACATATTGACACAGTTCACTATTTGTTACGAGGGAGGCGTGCAGACAAAGGGACAGCCAGGTGTTCGAGAACGGATGAAGACGGCCCAACACAGGTTAATGAATAAAATAACTCTTGTCTGTGAACGTGCTTCTCGAACAACCTGCTTTTATTAGTGAGTTCAATGTAGAGACGTGCCTCGGTGTTTTCCCGTTCATAGATTTGTTGTAGATTTTGCGTTGTGTACTTTTATTAAATGATGATTGAAAGCAGAAAAAAAGTATTCAGTCCTCTTCCGGTACAGTGGCATTTGTCAACTCTTTCAGCAGTGAATATGAAGGTAGAAATGTTGATAGTAATAATTCCTCTATTCTGTTAAATAAGCATAAGGAAAACAAGCATAACAAATGATACCCAAAACTGAACAAAAAGTAGCTCTCTCTTTCACTTACTCAAAACCCTATTCCCTACACTAGTTCCTCCTAGGGTTCTACGCGGCCTACTTGAGATTCCACAACACTAGTTTCTCCCCCAACCCACACACTACCAACATGTTAAACTCGAGAAAAATAAACTATGTCATAATCATGTTTCTTACCACACCGACTACAGTATACAACTATGTACTTCAACGAGGTACAGATCTTAAAACAACAACCCAACCTAACAGGCTGTAGGGAACATCCCTGTATAGGCAGTGGACTTGCCTCGGAACACCGATACGCCAAACAGCTTGGTATCAGTCGCATCGGGCTCTTATATACACCGTGAACTAACCTCCGAAGGTCGGCCGAAGTGTTATGATTGGCTGCCCAGCAGTAAGAAACAACTTCACTGCGGCACTGCGTACCCTCCGCTTCCGCTCATATGGCGGACAGCGAAGGGTCACGACAGATACCCAGCTACATTTATGACCGACGAAGAAATTCCAACGGAATTTGCACCTTGAAACACATTAATTAATAGGCAAAATAAATGACTACAATTATAACGACGTCAAATGCACGGTACTTGCCTGATAGGCGGAAAAACGTTATTACTATAAAATACCACCCTATTTGTTTACATTGGCAAAATACGTATATATATATATAAAACACCCAGGGCTGCCGATAAATAAACGCAAACCACCCATAGCTATAATACTATTCTATTCCACCCAACAACCTGTTTTTCCTAGAAGTATAATTATCCGAAAACAAAATAACAAAACTAATCGTTCTTTCAAGGTAATGTCGCTCATTCACGTGGTGATGACATAGCTTCCATCATCTCTATCTCCTTATCCTGACGTTCCTCCAGGGCCGGCGGCGTGATGGAAGGAATGCCTGTGTTCATACCGCCAGTTCCCTGAGACGGATCCCTTCCCGGCGACAAAGGGGCTGGTGAAGGGGAGAAATCAAAAGGTGGAAGTGAGTGACATGGGCGAAGGCAGCTGCTGGCCTGAATCTAGGAAACGCTAGTTCGGACCTGAACCTCCTCTATCCCGACTTTCTTATGACGTGTAAAGCACTCTTCGAAAAGGCACCACAAATTGTGGTGCGCTTCGTGCCGACGGACCTGTTAATTATGGACCTCCTAGCCAGTGGTCCGGAAAGTCCCTGTACTATTTGTACAGCATCCCCGTTCCCAAGCAGGCGAAGACTTGGCACTGCATACCCATCTTTGGAAACACTCTTTGATCATCCTCTAACTCATTTTATCCTGTGGTGCAACATTAAGATCCACAATACATCCATTCACAAGAGCAATTATAAAGGCAAATTAAGTAAAGTACAGCTGAAGAGGCAAGAGCAAAGAATGAAGCAAACCAAAATGCGAGGCAGGATAGTGCGCTACGGTGATATTCCCCAATGCCTCCTTTCCCAAAGGACTCGCTGAGTATTTGAATACAACTGATATATCAAAAGCTTGCAAACCACACTGCTATGGACTCCTGGAGAGATATACATCTTTGGAGACACAGCTCTACCCGCCTTGTCCTTACAGGAGACCACAATAGCAGAACTATCGACACAATTACGCACCACATTGGAAAAACAGAATCGTCCTCAGATTCTGATGCTGCACCCTGATATGACACCTCACAGCAGGTATCCACTGGAACCCTATCTAAACCAAGGTGCGGTATGGGGATTACACTGGAAATGGCAAGTTGATGCCGTGAACACTAATAGCGCTGGAGCTGGCGACTTTCTGAACCTGGCAGGTAAGATCCGATATTTTACCAACAGCAGAGATATGTACCATCCATTACGAATCTAACTTTTGGTTTGCTTTCTGCGGATACCACCTCCGCGCAGAGCTACTCCAATCTCAGGAACTAAATTTCCGGCTCTCATCATGAATTCCAGTTGCCGAGGTTAATATAATGCACAAAACTAAATGTATTCGAGTCAGCACTAGATTTAAACGTTAAGGTAGCACAATCTCAATTGCTGCAATGCACCACTTTCAGGTGCAATTCGCAGAAATGAAAGGAATTCCATTTTGGCGCTACCATCTCAACCTCATGGAATCTTACGTAGACTGGTCAATCAAGGATGACCACAAGGGATTTGATCGATGTAAGGGGATTAGGCTTACTGTCGATTAACGAAATGACACATTTATGGTAGGGTGTGTATGCCCTGTAGAGCATTCCATCACGGACACAATTGAAGAACTTTGCAGAAGTGTAGAAGACTGAGATGATGAAACGGTGGCAGCTTTTGAGAATCGACGCGTTGGCGATCAGACCCTGCAAAGAAATGGCCGAGTACGACCTCTTCTGTACTGCTGGATTCGGCGGGTACTGATGATTATAAACCAACTCAATTCCGGCGTAGGATGGCAAACTAACGGCTGTTGCGCGAAGAGCGTGTATGTGTGTAGCAACTTGGCATTCTTGGGGAGATGTTTTCATCATTTGACAGTGATTTTTGCCAGCATCGTGACTGAAGTGAAGTGTACCCAAGAGAATCGCGGATATCGACGACAGATTTCCGGATGTTGAAAGAACGATGCATAATTGGGATTTAGGTGGAATTTGTAGGAATTTGAAGGATGAAACCGGACACAAAAGGTAAGATTTCAACATTTAATTGTTTTGATATGGATTTGGGCTTGTGTCAGTGGGATTTCCTAGACACATTGTACGCTGAAATTATTACCGGTGTGCATTTTGCTGTTTTGAGTATATCGCGATATTATCGATTTCAGTATTTGAAGTCCTTGGATATGGAAATCGTATTCCTAAACATTTTTTGAGAAAGAACTATATTTACTTTTATGCCTTTGATAATTATTTTTTAGAAGCCGTGTGACAGTCCTGGCAGAAAGGGGTAACTAACATGTAAACTTCCTTTTTGGTTTGTTTTACAAACTGTTAAACGTGCACAACTCTGAAGGTGTTTTCCACTACCAGTTGTTTCGATGGCTGGCCCCATCAATTATTTCCTCAGGCCATTCTCATTAACCTTAACCAGAAAGCGGCACTGTGGAGGGACGCTCGGTGTACAAGATGGAGCCAGATTACGGCGTTTGCGCTGGAATTTCGAAATGGAAACGTCCGGAGTGCTGGGATTAGAGTGTATTTTGGAAGATCAATATCTAGAAACAAGTATCATTAACTTATTCTTTGGCTCAATAATAATCTTTAGAAGCTTAAATATTGTACCAAATTAAATGCACGGGAAGTAGCTTTGAAATTTGCCGGAACCCAGTTCATTTGTGAATAAACATCATTGAAGGATGCATTATTTTATGGCTCTTTAATGCTACTATTATCTGATCACATATGATTTATGGCTACATGTTATTGTATTCGCAAAATACATCTTTGAATAATTCTTCAAAGAATTTGTCGTCTTCAGATTGTATCAAAATCAGAGAAAGAATTTGAGGCAATGTTCTCGGTGGCGGAATTCATGCGAAATAGTACGGTATTAGTGCCAATGTATTAATGTGTATGCGATTATTAGGCTATCATTTCAGGTATGTCGAACAATATTCGACAACGGTGAGGTAACCAGTTACTTGCGGATTGCGGAAAGCACTCACTATTGGTTTTGGAGTTTATTAATAATCGTCGCAGGTTTTTGATTACAAATTAGTTTATGTCTTTTTCATGTTGTTACTGATATCTCTGGAAACTCCGGGGACTAATTTGCCGATGATGAATTTTTTTGGCGGGGTTTCGCAAATTGTATTTTTGCAATTTAGACTTGTCAGTAATTAAACTTTCACCATCTTTCAAGATGGTGAACCTTAAATGTTGAAGACATGCTTTAATTCTTTTTA